>NW_007729584.1:19604-92727 GCF_000696425.1 Galeopterus variegatus
AAAACCCCTTTTTTTTTTTTTTTTTTTTTATTAAAGATTCCACATGAGTGAGATCATGTGGTATTTATCTTTCTGTGCCTGGTTTCTTCATTTAACATGATGGTCTCCAGTTCCATCCATGTTGCTGCAAATGACAGGATTTCTTTATTTTTAATAGCTGAATAGTACTCTATTGTGTATTTATACCATAGTTTTTTTATCCATTCATCCGTTGATGGGCATTTAGGTTGGTTCCATCTCTTGGCTATTATGAACAGTGTTGCAATGAATACTGGAGTGCAGGTATCTCTTCAATGTATCGATTTCATTTCCTTTGGGTATATACCCAGTAGTGGGATTGCCAGGTCATAAGGCAGATCTATTTTTGGTTCTCTAAGGAACCTCCATACTGCCTTCCACTGTGGCTATACCAGTTTACATTCCCACCAGCAACGTAGCAGAGTTTCCTTTTCTCTGCATCCTAGACAGCATTTGTTATTTTCTGTCTTTTTGATAATAGCCATTCTAACTGAAGTGAGATGATATCTCACTGTGGTTTTAATTTGCATTTCCCTGATGATTAGTGATGTTGAGCATTTTTTCATGTGTCTGTTTGACATTCGTATGTCTTCTTTTGAGAAATGTCCATTCAGGTCCTTGCCCATTTTTTCATTGGGTTGTTTTTTTGCTGTAGAGTTGAGTTCCTCATATGTTCTGGATATTAGCCCCTTGTCTGATGTGTACTTTGCAAACACTTTACCCCTTTCTGTAGGTTGTCTCTTCATTTTGGCTTTTTTTTTAATTGGAGGCTATCCGGTGTGGGGATCTGAACCCTTGACTCTGGTGTTAGCAATACCACACTCTAACCAACTGAGCTAACTGGCCAGCCCCATTTTGGCTTTTGATTGTCAATGCTGATTCAGCTGCCCTTTGCCGTGGTCCCTGGATTCTGTTCCAGAAAAGCAATACCACACTCTAACCAACTGAGCTAACTGGCCAGCCCCATTTTGGCTTTTGATTGTCAGTGCTGATTCAGCTGCCCTTTGCCGTGGTCCCTGGATTCTGTTCCAGAAAATTCTGGACTAACATTTTTCCCTGGCAAGGGGCTCTGACCATTCCTAACATTCTGTGCCCTTTTTCTCTTGGGGTTCTCTCAGCCCTTGCAGGGTCCTGTTCCCAGCTTGGCTTGCCCTTTTTCATGTTCTGCCTCCTTGGCTAGACTCTCTTTTCTTACATGTTGCCCTTCAGCCTCTCCTACCTGGATTTATACCCTGGCTTTGTTCTTTCTAAATAACCCTCTTAGCTCTTAGAGATGGGCCCTTCTTCTTGAAGCAGCCCCCCTGCAGGAGCTGCCATATTGGTTTCTTGGGATTCCACAGAAGAAATAAGGGACCCAGCATTTACCGAGGGCCAGGTATTGTGGGCATCACCTTACCTATCTAATCTCATTTGATCCTTGCAACAATCCTATGAAATAGATAATAATATTCCCACTTTTCATATAGGGGAACCGAATCTCAGAGATTTAACAACTTGCTCAGAGTCACACAGCTGATAAATTTGTAGTCCAGGTTCTGCCTAGCCCCTGAGCCTAGGCAGTCAGCCACAATTCTAGGCTGCCCAGGTGGTCACCTTGCATGGTCAAGCCCTTAGGCCTGGGGTGGCACAGACTGGTGGTGATTTGTCTTCAGAGTTCTCATCCCAGTACCAAATCCCCCACCCTAGTTACCTTCTTCCACATTTCTCCCTGTGGATCCATCACACAGACTGAGCATAGCAGGAAATGTGGGAAAGAGAGGCAGGGACCCTGCTGGTTTCATA
Organism: Galeopterus variegatus; assembly: GCF_000696425.1. NCBI lineage: Eukaryota > Metazoa > Chordata > Mammalia > Dermoptera > Cynocephalidae > Galeopterus > Galeopterus variegatus. The sequence continues at coordinate 21,405 of NW_007729584.1, forward strand.
GGCCAAGAGAGACTGATTAAGAGCAAGCTGCAGTTGTTTCCAAAGGAGGAAAATGTTGAAGCCACACGTAGAGTCCTGGTTTTCTCTGTGATAGCCAAGTACGAAGCAGAGAGGAGATGTTCAGCCCTCTAGGTAGTTAACCTTACAGAAGAGGGCGAGCCGAGAGGCTATGGAATATCCGCCACTTCTCGCCACCACACTCTCCAGTCCTGTTTTCTGGCAGGATGAAATGTGCAGACAACCCGGAGTTTCCACACACCCTGGCCATCTGTGGCACGTCCTGGTGGGCAGCACAGTGCAGGGGCTGGGGCAGGGAGGGTGGAGGAGCTCCACGCTGGCTTGTTCCTCCTCCTCCCCAGCCCAGGACCAGCAGGAAGAGTGGTGAAGTAGGACGTGGCTCTGAGATGGAGAAGTTTGCGAGATGCTTCTGGGCTCTTCATCTTCTGGAGAACAAGCATGGGGACATGGGGTGGGGACAGTGGTGACCAAAATGGGAGCAGGAAAAGACCTGGGCTGGGAAAAGGAGGGACCCTGCTGCCAACTCTTTTGTGAAATGATGCTTCTTTCAAATTTGTTCCCCGAGAGTGTTCAGCAGAGGGAGCCCACTGCTGACAGCAGCAGTTGTGGGGGAGGCAGGAGCGAGAGAGGTGGCATTATCACCCTCCTAGGGCGGTGGCAGTGGAAGCCAGGAGGAAAGGATGTTGTCTCCTGCCTGTTCTGGAATCTGTCTCTCACCACCCATCCCCCAATCTCAGAATCCAGGAGGAGAGAGGGATCAGCTGGGAATTAGAGAGGGACAGGCGCCCCAGGAAGATGCACACACTGCCTCTTACACTCCTCTCTTGCTCCCAGTCATGCACACACACTGTCTGTCACACTCTCTTACAGGCACACACGCACAAACTCTGAGCCAGGCCATTACACCACTGCACTCTGGTCCAGCCAAAGTTGGAGTATTTCTGGGATAAGCAATCCAGTGCACGAGGATAAATCACCCTAAACCGTCCTCAGGAGCCTTTGAGGAAACTCAGGAGAGGAAGCCAGCCCTCCGTGGGGTGGCCGGGGCTCGCCTGCCTGGAGGACAGCCCAGCGCTGGTGATTGGTGTGTCGTGGCTGGGGCTGCGAGCTGTTTCCAGCGCTTTTGTCTGGCGCTGGGAGCGACGCTCGGCAGTGCAAGGGACAATCAGAGCCATTCTGGGCAGGCTGCTGCGTTGTGTCCTGCTTTCCTTGCGGCTGGACCAAGCCGCCCAGAGCTGCCAGGCGGGAGGAGCTGTTTTCTTGCTGACCTCACCTGAGCACAGAGCCCTGGGTTGACTTTACAGGGGAATGTTTTCTGTCTGAGAGCAATAGCAGCAGTCCTGGCTCCCCTGGATTGAGAACTGCTAGCGGGAACTCAGCCCTAGCCCCTCATCAGCCTGAAGAAACCCCAAGAAGATCCCCTTTCAGGGATCTGGGAGGCGGAGAGCGATCCCCTTTCAGGGATCTGTGGCCCTGGTCTGCTGCCAGACTTGGGCTGGGGTCCTAAGCTCTGATGCTGGGTGAGGTGTGAGAGAGCCCGCTGCTTGCCTGGGCTCTGGCAGACATCCGGGCTGGTGGTGCTGGCTTCTGCAGGATCGCTCCTCCTGTCTGCCGTCTGATTTCCCCGCATGGTGTCTGCGTTTTGGGTGCCCGTGGCTGAGCTGCTAGTGGTAAGTACTTGGACAGATGTCCCTTTCTGTGTTCGCTGGCTGTGCCACGTGAGTCACAGTGGACCAGCTCTGCAGCCTTGTTTTCCGAGAGTAGACGCTAGTCTGCTTCACCTCATGCCAGCTGGATGGGTGGGAGATCTAGGGAGCAGGGCCAATGGGGCTGAGGAGGTGGGGCTGCAGGTGTTTTTCTCAGGAGTAAGGGGACCCTGGAAGGAGGAGCATATTTCATTGATTCCCTCTCCTGGTTGGGTACAGGTGTGCCTAAGAGTGTGTGGAGAGGTGGTGGCCTGAAAATGCCCGATACTCACAGGTGCCCCAGGCTTTGGGGCCAATTCGCACTCTTTCGGCCCAACCCCTGCTAGAGGAAAGGCTGGGAATGCAGGGTGAGATTTGCCCTCTTCTTTCCCCGGCCATGTGTCTTATCACCTCCTCCCACCCTGACATCACTTTCCTGGAGCCATTGGAAAGGGCTCTGCGACCCCCTTGCTTGCTCCCTCAGAGACCCTGACCCATGGGCTTCTGGGCTTCTAAGAGTCAGGTCACTACCGGCACTGCCAGGAAAGGACATTGGAACTTTTTCGCAAACAGTGGTAGGTCCCCACCTCGAATGTGCACAAAATGAGACACAATGAGCCTGGGGAGCAGCAGCCCTTGGGACCCGGGCACCCTCTATTACAGCCCTGCCTCCTGCCTACCCATCTAAACTCTCATCCTTGGTGGTTACTGTTATGTGTTCAGTTTGGCTGCCTCTGGGAATGAGGCCTATGAGGTCATCATATACTGAGTGAAGCCAGGCTTCCTATATTCCTGCATGGGCCCTCAGCTATCTCTTTTGACTTCATGAGGATACCCATCTTTCTAGCATTCCAGATGTGCCTGTGATAGTGTTTTCTCTCCTTTGTGATTGTATGGTCTTTGCTTACATCTCCGTAAGTTTCATACAATGAGCATGTTTGGATAAGATAACCACTGAAGTCCCACTGGGGAACATATCCAACTTTCCAGAGGATTGTATATGGGACAACTCTACTCTGCACCCCAACTCCCACCCCAATATACTCCAGTCATTTGGGGCCTGTCTGAAATTCATGGAAGGGCTGGAGACTATGATTCTGACTCATTTGAGGGCTCTGTTCTCACAGTTCAGTAATCACAGCGTGGATGGAGGGTGCAGCAATGTTTAGGGCAGGGTTTCTCAGCAGCAGCACTGTTGACAATTGGGGCTGGATAGTTCTTGGTGGTGGAGGACTGTCCTGTAGGATGTTTAGCAACATTCCTGGGCTTTACCTACCAGAAGCCAGTAGCACTCTCATTTGTGACAACGAAAAATGCTTCCAGACCTTACCAAATGTCCCCCTGAGGTCAAAATTACCCCTGGTTAAGAACTGCTGCTTCAGGTCCCTGCTGCTGCTACATCCTCTCCTTCGGCCCTCAGGTGGCCTTTGGCCTCCTGAAACTGAGTTACCAAATGTCCCCCTGAGGTCAAAATTACCCCTGGTTAAGAACTGCTGCTTCAGGTCCCTCCTGCTGCTACATCCTCTCCTTCGGCCCTCAGGTGGCCTTTGGCCTCCTGAAACTGAATATCAGCATGCCCAAGTGAAGTGTAGCCATCTCTGGCCTGGGGTGCAGACACTTGGGCTCTGGGCTTGTGTGATCTTGCTCATGTTCTCACCCAATCTAGACTAGAGAACACTGCTAGTCTTCTCCAGCCTCCCCCAACCTCCAGATCTTCCTAGTTGAAATGTGGGGAGACTTGGGGTGCTGGTTTGGGTCCTTTGCTTGTGCTGTGTGAAGTCTGGGAAGGAAAATCCCACTGCAGGGACCACCCTTCCCTCCTGACACTTACCCAGAAACCAAAAGTGGCAGGGTCCTGGCTTTTGGCCAGGAATGGGTTCAGCATCCAGAGCATGTGTGTGCACACATGTGTGCATATGTGTGTGCTTGCACTTGCTGGCAGCTTTCTGGATGCTGTACTGTATGAATGATGTGGAGGTGAACCCTGCCTGGGGGAGCTTGCCCAGTAAGACAGACATCATGTTATGCACCAATGAAAGAAATAAGCCATTTGAGAAGATTCTGTGCCTTGCTTGGATTGTCTCATCCTTTCAGGCAAAATACTTCTAAGGAAGAGTAAGCAAGGGGAGCAGAAGCCTCTTGAGTTTCTTATTTATCAGAATCCCTATGGGATCATGGTGGTCTTGCTCTTCATTGGCCCAGGAAGGCTCTGTGAAGGAGTTGTTTCAGAACCTAAAATCTTGTGAATGGGCGGCAGCATGGTGTGTGTGTGTGCAAGTGTGTGCCTGTGTCGTGAAGACCTTGGACCCTTCTTTTATCTGACAGTGAGTTTGGGGGCAGGTAGAGAAGACAGCTCAGTAGTACTCTTTCACCCTCCTTGTATATGCAGGTGCCACCCTTTTTCCATGCTGCCCATCTACTCTGCTGAAACTTGTCTTCAGAATTGGAAAGCAGGCTCCTCAGCCCCCTTAGCACAGAGGAAGGACTTACAGGAAGCCCCATGTTGCAGAGAATTTATGGCCAAATTCTGATTTGTGGAATGAAGCTGTGAGGTACTTCAGGTGCCACAAACTAGCAAATCATCTCCTAATCAGCCTGCTGGGCTTTGAAATGGCTTGTGTGATCTATTGCAGCAGATTTTATCTCTTAATGATGCTTGATTCTGACTGGTAAGTTCACAATCCCTAAACAAATAGCATCTAAAGAGAAAGAACAGGGAGGGGGCAGGACAGTGGTACCTGCGATCTATAGTCACCCCAGATAAGACATAGCATATAGTCCTTAGAAACCCCAAGTCTGCGTGGCTTCCACCTGACTACACAGAATCTGTTTTCCCCAGCAACTATTTGGGAGCCTTTGCCCTTCTCTTTTTCTGGCCTTTACTCCCTCAAGGAGCTGGCTTTCTCTGAAAAGCTTGATGAGCATTGGAGTAGAGGAGAGAAATCTCACCAGATGGGTATCTTTGGGGTGATAAACAGCTCTGTGATTTGCAGCTTGTGAACCTCTAAGGCAGTAATGCTGTGAGGTTTACAGTTTCATGGCCCAAGGACGAGCTGGGTCCCACCTGCTCTGGGCTGGTCTGTGTAACTTCCAGGACTGACATCCCATAGTGGAAAAGTGACAGAGAGATCCTTCAGAGCCCCAGAGGCCCTCATGTGCTCCCCCAGAGGGCATAGCATCTGTCCATGAGACCAGGCACAGAACCAGGAAGCTTGCCTGGTGGGACAGTTCAGGGTTGGCTCATGAAGGGAGGGTTCAAAGCCAGGACCCTGCCTCTGCAGCCACAGTGACCTTTCTCCTCCCAACTGAACCTGGGCAACATCAGACAGCAGAACCCAATTCATAGCCCTGCCTGATCCACTGGCAGCCTCTGCGTGGCTGCTGGGAATCTGGGAGCTCTGTGCCTTTCACCTGAAACTGGATGGGACTGAGGGGCCCTGGGGTGGGCAAGAGGAGCCTCTGGCAGGGTCAGGGATTCCAAGCCAAGTCCCCGAGTAGAGGTGTTGACTGTCAGTACATGTGCAGGTCAGATGCAAGAGGATGTTTTTCCTCTAGTGGAGTAGGGAGAGACATGTGGAGAGGGCATTTTGGAAAAGAGGGACTCCTGCCCATACTGTGCCAATTAGTAACAGGAGCCCTGCTGACTATCGCCAACCAGGGAGAGTTAGGCTGAAAGCTTATGCAGGAGTGATTCCTCTTGAAGTATACCGACGAAAGAGCCGGCTTCCGCGGGAAAGGGCTGCATTCATCCTGTGTTCATTTCTTTATCCAGCTTTTTACTGAGTACTTACCAGCCCTGTGTTACATGACACTGTCTCTGGCTTCGAGGAGCTCACAGTCTCCAGGAGGACGGAGGCTGACTGAGACGTGGTGGCCCTCACAGGGCTGTGGGAGCCCAGATGAAGCCAGATTAATTGGTTTTCTGGCTATTCTCCCAGCATAGCTTTCTAGGCCCCACCCCAAGGCCTTCGGGAGATAACAGATGTGGGGTCAAGTCACAGCTGGAAGCAGCAGGGCTGCTCCCAAACTGCCAGGTCCTAGAGGGGCTTGTTAATCTCTGTTCCCCAGGGCTGGTCCTAGAGGGGCTTGTTAATCTCTGTCCTCCAGGGCTGATGTGAGCTCCTGGGGCCCCTCAAGTTTCCCCTCTGGGTTAATTGCTTTTCATACTCTGTCTGCTCCCTCTCTTCTTCCTGTTACTGTCTGGCTGTCCAACTTTGGGACTGATGGCTTCCTCCTCAGTTTCCCATTCAGACCCTCCAGTGGGATCCTGGTAGCTGGTGTTTCTGTAGACTCTAACACATGGGGGACACAGTGGATGTTTGGTGTTAAGTGTGTCTGGGGTTTTTCCTCTCCTTTAGGCCTCACCTCCACACTGGGGTTTCATGCTAGAGCTGGGTGCCAAAACTTCTGCTTCAGGGAAAGGGGCCATTAGTACCTGTCTCTACCATTCAAACCCCATTACCTCAATTCCTTCATATATAAAATAAGGGGTTTTCTGGAACAGTTGTTCTCACAGTGTGGTCCTTGGTCCAGCAGCATCAACATCACTAGGGAACTTGTGAGAAATGTAGATTTCAAGGCCCCAGCCCACAGAGTCAGAAATGCTGGGGTTGCTCCCAGAACCAGTGTTTCAGCATATCCTCTGGGGAACTCCAGTGCAGCTCAGGTGTGAGGACCGCTGCCTTAGGACATCTCTGGGGTCCCCTTCCAAGTGCCATTCTATGGCTGGTGTCATTTGCCAACTTGAAGTAACTAGACTTGCAAAAATCCAGTAACCACATTCTGGAGCACTGCCAGTTATCTTGAAGGAGTTATTAAATCCTCAAAATTGTAAAAACAAACAAACATACAAAAAGTTCCCAACCAAAACAAAATCTGCTATTTATCCCCCGACCTTTCCAGAAAGGATTTAAGGTAGTTTACATCCCTGTTAATTTCAACAGCTCTCTTCTCCCAGCCCCTTCTAGGAGGAGGCTGCAAAGGTGGCCCTGAAATCCTGCAAACAATACAGGGGTCCCTGGCGCACACCACGGCCGCCTGAGAACTGCTGCCTAACTCTCAGGATGCTTCTGCTCCCCCCAGCAGCACAAACACTCCTGCCCTTTCAGAGCTTCTGGTGGGAGCAGTGCCCTAGTGATTTTCATAACGCCTGTATCCCCAGAGAAGCAGAATGCCTAACATCTCTCTCCTGCTGCTGGCATTTAGCCCATTGCTGACTTAATTCAAGCAGTACTAATAACCAGTTTGCCAGGAGAGGACCTCTTGCAGACCCCTAAATCCTACTCGCTGGGGTGCTGATAACAGGCTAAGAATGCTGTCTGGCCACCTGCAGCCATTCAAAAATAGCATGTAAATGGCCTGGTGCTGGCCAGATTCTGTGAAGACACCAAAAGAAACAGAACCTTTGTCCCTGCCCTCTGCGAACCTCCATTGAGGAGGGGGGACAGGGCTTTGGTGTTCAGTGTTTAGCAGGGCTTCCTCTCTTCTTCTGAGTTTCTCCCCCTTCTAGGCCTTTCCCCTCTCCTTCCCCTCTTTCGCTCCTTCCTTCTGTGCTGACGGATGGCATCAGTTTTCTGGAGGGGCTCAAACCCCAGCCCATCTGGCTCTATTGGGTCAGGCTCAGCATCCTGCTTTCTGCTGGTTCTGTGAGGGCCTAGCCCCAGCTGAGACCTTTCCCAGCCTTTCTCTGGTCTCCAAGGAGCCTGCAAGAAATGCAGCCTGAGAAAGCAGCTTCCCTTCTCTTCCCCCACCCCTCTGTTCTTGCCCACACACCCCCAGCTCCCCAAGTCCCCCGCTTCCCCCACCCCAACCCTGCAGCTCCCACCCCTGGCCTGCTGGCTCATGCCCTCCCAAACTCATGTTTTATGCAGGAACATCCCCATTCTCACGGAAAGTGCAGCAAAGTTTGGGAAAGAATTTCAAACCTCTTTTTAAGAGGGTGGAGCGAATACAGGGTTATAGGGTTAACCTCAGCTGAGGGATTTTTCCCTGGCTGAGTGGATGCCCCCTCTAATATAGATGTCTGTGTGTTTTCCTTCTTTCCCCTCTACCCACCACTTGCATTGCAGGGAAGTGGCGGGGCGGGGGGAGGATGCATAGCTGCACCCACACATGCACACATGTCTGGAGCCTGTACCACCCCCCAGCACCCCATCCTGCCTCTCCTTCCTCATGGGGAATATCAGGAGTGTTTTGTCTTGGATTTAACCATTCCTGGGAGGCACAGGGAAAAGAGATTGTTTGTTTTTTCAAATATTAGAAGGAAAATGAAAGTGTGTTTAAAACTTTGGTTGTGGTGATGTTCAAAAGATCTCACATCCCTTTGTTTAGAAACATCAAGATGATTGATATAATTGATTTTTTAAAAATAAAATGAGGTGGTTAGGTGTCTCAAATTATATTTTACAGTTTATTTTGCTATAATTCAGTTTCCCATTATAAAAGCACCTGTCCTTTCAGGAGAAGTCTAGCATCCCCTCTCTTCTGACAGTTTTTAAGAAGTAGGCAAAACCTTGAACAGAAGAATTCATCTACAATGCACTTAGAGTAAGACAAAGGACAGTATTCTGTGTTCTGGACTTGGAGTTGGCGAGAAACAGAGGAGCTTATTTTCAGGAAAGGAATTGTGGAAGGAAAGAAGAGGGAAACCTTTAAATCTCGTTGAGCACAATTTGCTCCTTAGAACTTTATCTAATCAGCCTCATTCTCCGACTCATCACCTTGAGTCATTTTTGATTCTTCTAACACTTCATTTTTATCGTCTTCCCAGGGTCCTGAAAACTGAAGATTTGCCTAAATTGAGACAAGCTTCTCTCTCTTTTCACATGTTAATTTATTTCTTGATTTGCACCATGTTTCTCCAAATATGGCTCCATTTCATTCACAGGCAGTAGGGAGACTGAGGGAGCAGATTGGAACCATGCAGTGGTGTGGCCACCGTGTTCACCATGCTGGGGGGTAGGTATTTGCTTGGGAGGCCCCCCAGCTTTCTCCAAGCCCAGACCCCCAAAGATTCCCACTGTCTGCAGTATTGAGCAGCTGGGTGTTTTTCATTTTTTGTGGGGGTGGGGCCAGATCTATCAAATGCTATGGTCATTCCCCTTTTACTTCTCCACAGATATGCCTTCGAATCCTAGATCCAGTACTTTCACAATAACTTGAGTTGCTGAGGACAAAATCTTTCCCGTTTTTTATTAAAGTAATCCATTTAACTTTCTCTGTACTTATAAGTGGAAATGTACTTGGATTCCCAGGAACAATTGATTTTTCTGTAGGTCATTCAGAAAGGAATGTCAAACAAATTGCATCATTATATGCTGAGGAAAAGATTGATGTAGCTTAACTTAAAATTTTACAGCATAATTTTTAGAATGGTTTGGGAACATAAATATACCCTATCCTAAACACTTTATTCATTCTAAAAAGACTTAGAATCCAGAAATATTTTTGAAATCATATATTTCAAAGAAGCCTTTGGAACCAAACAGAGGGGGAAATTTTTTCCCTTATGTGTTTTTTTTTTTTTTTTTTGTCCTTCACATTTTCAGTCGTGTCCCTGGGGAATCTCCTGTGTCGAACAAATTTAGAATAAAATCTACTTTCCCCTTTCCTTCTCTGTAGCTTCCTTTGTCATTATTCTTAAAGAAAAACATTTGTGATGTGCCTTGAATTCCACCAGGGGTTTCCATTAAAGCAGAGGAGCCCAGGAGCATCAGAGGGGGAGAGGGCAAAGAGATGGAGGCATGGGCCCAGACCTAAGACCACAGACAGCCATGCAGAGACACGGCAGATCCGCAGCCCCCACTGACAAGTCACAACCCAGGAGGACTTTAGTGGCAAACCCGATGCCCTCCTAACAATGAGTCTACCCCTCCTGACCATAACGGGAGTTGTTGGGGAACCTCCAAGCCCTTTGCCAAGCTTCTTCATTAGCAGTGGGTGTGGGGAGGTTGGGCAGACCGAGCTGAGGGGAGGGTCCGCAGCTTCCAGTCGCTGGGGGATGCCCCATGTGAATGAGCTGATAGGATCACCTGGGGGAGGCCATGAAGGAGAAGAGAAGAAGGAAAGCTAGTTGGAGAATTACAGGCAGGCCGTCTATAGTGAAATGCTGCGGGGGGGCAAGGTGGCCTATCAGCCTTGCTAGCTGTTTTTTCACCCCTTGGCACAGCAGGACCAATTAGGAGGCAGATGAATTAATTTCCAAAAGCCAAACTCTGGGGGTGACTTTCCCTTGCTTCTCTCTTCTCCTTCCTCTTTTCCCTGTCATCTACTATCCTGTCCCTTGCCACCCCCTTCCCTCTTTCCCCACAGCAGTGGTAATGGAGAAAATTATAATAGCAAACGTTTATTGAAAAGTTACTGGGTACCAGGCTCAGGTGAACTGGCCCTGGCCAGCCACGTCCTGCCTGACTCAAATTCTTTTTGGCAAACATCAGTGGCCTCCAACTTTTAGGGGTAGTTGAGGAGGGTTTTAGGGCCTCACTGTCAGGCCAAATTCTGTTCCTCTACAGATACTTATTAGAATGCCAGCACATAACAGTCATGCAGGCTGTTCTGGAAGCTCAGTCAAGTCCCAGCTCTCTGTCCTTTTAAGCGCTCCAGCAGTACCTGGCCTGAAAGCTTCCCTTGAGACAAATGTTACAAGATTTTGCTAACCATCTAGTGCAGGGGTTCTGAGCCTTGGAGGAGAGGCTAAAGAATTTAGGATTGTTCACTCCAAAGAAGAGCTTGATAGGGAGGGGAACTGAATGTTGACAACTATTTTTAATTTTAATTTTTTAAACTTTGAGATGTTATAAAACAAATGTAGAAAACCACGCAAAGCAGATGTTTTACCAATGGGTTATTATAGGGTTAAGCTTCTTAAACCACCACCCAGGTCAAGAAATAGAACCCGGACAGCCATTTCTAGAAGCTTCTCTGTGTTCTAATCCCAACCTCCCCCCTGCAAAGGTAGCTTGACTTCTTTGTGTGTCTTTATAGGTTTTTTTCCTTGATGATTTATTATACAGAGGAGGTGGGGCTTTAGCTTCCTGGACCCAGAACAACCCATAATATATTGAAACTGCAGTAGAAAAGATGTAAGTTAGGCTGTAAAAATAATTTCCAGGATTTGGAGATACTAGAAATCAGTGACATGGAGATAGAAAGGAAAAAATAAAGCAGAACAAAACCATATCCTTGATTTGACTTAGATGTGGTCTGGCTGGAGGCCAGGAAACAAAGGAGACTACCCTCAAGGACCACCCCAGTTCCTGGGGCTGTCCTCAAAGAATTAGACTGGCTAGAAGCCCCCAGCCTCTTCTGACCAGCAGGAGCCTGAGGCGTGCCTGTGGTTGGGGCGGGGTGGGGATGGAGACCAGCAATCACCTCATCCCACACAGCACTGACTGGCTAGCCTAGGTCTGCCTGTGTCTGTGACGCCTCCTTCTGCGATCACAGGCGTGCTCTTCCTCCTGAAGCCTTAATCCTGCCGTAGCCCGTCAGAGAGAGTGACTCTCGAAAGAGAGAATGACCAGCTGGTGGACAGGCCTGGGATCTGAGCCCATCCCATTCCCGGGTGACCAGGGCAGCCGAACAAACACATTCTGGCCCCACGCCTGAGGGAAAGCAGGCAAGGTGCCGGGACAGGCCTGGGATCTGAGCCCATCCCATTCCCGGGTGACCAGGGCAGCCGAACAAACACACATTCTGGCCCCACGCCTGAGGGAAAGCAGGCAAGGTGCCAGGAGGAAATGGGGTGGTGGAATAAGAGGAGAGTGAACGGCCTCCCTGCTTTCTCTCCATTCAGTGTGTGGTTTCCATGGGACTCCAAGTGTGTTTACAGGCAGCAGACCTGGGTGGGGGGCATTGGGGGACCTGGGCTGCAAGGCTGCAGGGACAAGAAAGGGAAGATTTGGTGGGGGATGGACAGGAGGAGGGCTGGGCACTCGAAAAACCAAACACAAAGTTAGCTGTCGAATGCTTTCTGCCAGCCTCAGTTGATTCTTAATGATCCCCATCATGGGAGGGAGCAGCGGCAGGAGTGATGCAAGACAGCAAATAACCCCAAACCATTTAAGCTGCATGGTTTTTAAGAGAGAGGAGATTTCCTTCCTAATGAAGTCTGGCTCAGGCTGATGTTAAATGAGGGAAGTATTAACAGCGAGCTCCCCAGGGATCAAGGCTAGAACCAGTCTTACTTAACATGTTTATAAATTATTTAGAGTTCACATCTCCTGATTTTGTGAATGGGTACTGGGAGCGGGGCTGTTAGTTCTCCCAGGAGCCAGAGGAAACTCTCTTCCAGGGACTATGCAGTCACTGGAGGAAATCCCCCAAGTGAGAAATGAAGAAGGGATTGGAGGTGTCAGGCTAACCCGCTGCTGCTCATGGGAGGGGCAAGAGGTCAAGAAACCCCCACCCCAACCTGTGGTTAAGAGCGTGGGTCTCTGCTGTAAAGCACCACGTGGTTCCTGGACTCTCCCTGAGGAGATGAGGGAGAGTCTCTGCAGGATGAGCCCAGTCTCTGCTCACGTCACTCCAGCCAAGCTCCTGATGGGAAGAACGACAGCCTGCAGTGGCCGGTGACCTGCTACAGTCACGCGGCTAAATGCAAAGCTCATGGAATTGTACCCAGGCTTCTGATGTCAAAAGCTTCCAAGTGATGAATGTCAGGTCAGCTGGCGTGCATGGCCCAAAAAAGTGTAGCTTCACTTTACCCTGGGAAAAATAAGGCAAGTCATATCCACAAGGTGGGAGTCACCACTGCTCTGACATAACACAGCAAATCTAAGCAGCTGTCCCCCTAAAGGCTTTGGCCCTGTGTGCTGGTTTGGCCAAAAAGACCAGCCAGATCACCAGGTGTTATTGTGAAGGTGCTGGAAACAACATGGCATCTGGTTCTGGCTTCAGGAAAACCAATGTTTGGCTGTTGTTTCTTCTAAAAGGAATTTCCTTTCTGAGGTGAGACCAAAAATCTATCAGGATTCCAGGACAGGAAGGGAAAAGTCAGGGGGACAACCCAATTGTGAGTCCCCCTCTCCCTGTTAAGGCTGTAGCCTGGGTGACATGTGGATTTGATCTCCAAGTCTCTGAAATCAGAACAAGAGAGGGGGGCAGCCCTTGAAGCAGGCAAAAGGCAGCTTTAGCACAAATGAAATTAAGTGCTGTTTACACAGCAGGTAAGCTTATACAGAACTTGGGACCCCCAATGGTGGCATAGGCTAAATATAGGACTAGACTTGGGGAGGACGTGGACGCGTTCACGGATGGCTAGCCGTAATGGGTGATCAGGGGATGCCAGATGCATGGTGGGCTTCTGCGGTCTGTGTCAAGCAGAGTGGCATTTCTTCCTGGAGACATCCTGAGCGCTGTCAGAGACAGAGGGGGGCCACGTCTGCTTCGGTTCTGATTTTCCTCCTCAGTGGGTCTTTCCACTGTTCATGTTCACCTGTCTTACTTTGTTCTTAGAGTGATGGGCGTCTCTGGTCATCCCCTCTAGGTAATAGCCCTTCAGAGACTTGAGGTTCTTCTTCCTACATACACCTCCCATCCCATTTCTCCCATTGTCTGTTTTCCAGGCTGTAGAGCCCTAGTCCTTTATCCTTTCTTGCAAGGTGTTCTTTGCATCTTGAATCTCCCTCTCTGAACCCCCTTCCCAGCTGCTGTATGATCACACGCAGGGCAGGCTGGAGAAGGCCAGGCAGGACCTGGGTGGGAGGACAGGGTGAAGGGAGCAAGGTGGTGTTTCAGGTCACACGCAAGTGGCAGGAACAGAGCAGCCCAGAGCTGTAGGACCTAGTAACAGGTGTCCAAGAGGCCTGAAGGAAGGAACAGCCACCAGCCTCCTCTCCTCCCTCTCACTTTACCCTCACCCCTTGCCCAGTTGAGCTGCACATGCAATTATTGAGCACCTACTTACCCTGCATCAGGCAAGGCACTGAGGATGAGTGAGTCTTCCACCACGAAGCCTGCTGTCCTTGCCTCTCTGCCCCTGGAGAAGGCCTGGCGGGGCTCTCCCTCTGGGCCACCTGGCTGAGGCCCTGTCCCCCCAACCTCATGTGTTGTTGAGACGATTTAGAATGCTGGAACTGGGAGACAGGCTAACCCACCACCGAGTTCCCCTTTCTGTTGAGCACCCATTTAGCTGTTTGGTTTTCAGGGACATGACTTTGACCCATGGTCTGTGGGAGTCCATTAAAAAACAGGCTGTCATAATGGGCTTCTGCTGGCCTCGATCGATTTTCGCCCTTTCTGAAGGTGTTTGGGATGCTGCGCGGGTCCCCACTGCCTGCACCCGCCTCCCCAGCCGGCCTGTGAACATTCAGCAGCTGCTTCCCCAGCTGAGTGAGCGGTTCTTTTCAGAGGCAACCAACTGCACAGACATTCCTGAGCTGTGAGCTCATCGGCTCATGAGAGGCCGAGCACGTTCACCCCACTGATGCACGCGGGACAGAGGGGCACCCTGGGGCAGGGGGTGGAGGTACGGGGTGAGGCACGGACAGGGCTGGTGTAGGCACAAGTCTTGCCCTCAGTCTGTGGCTCTGTCTCCTGGGTCTGTCTGCAGTCTCTGCCGTGGATCCCTGCCTGGGGGCAGACTGGCTGGCTGGCTCCCCATCACCAGAGCCCCCGGCAGTCTTGCAGGGTTGGCCTGGCCCTGGCTTGGATGCCCTCCTGCCCACACTCTTACCTCCAGCATTCCTTTAGTTGGCAAGTATTTATTGAGCACCAACTGCAGTGCTTCCCAGAGTGGGCCCAGGGAGCCCTTGGATTGGAACCATCTGGAATGATGACTAAAATGCTGGCTCCTGGCACTGTGCCAGACCTAATGCATCAGCTTCTCTGGGGTGGGGCCTGGGTCTGCATTTTAATTGGTTCTGCCAAGTGATACTTTTGTGCCCTAATGTTTGAGACTTGCTGACTGTGATGGTTAATTTTATATGTCAACTTGGCTGGGCCATAGTGCCCAGATATTCAGTCAAACGTTATTCTGGATGTTTCTGGTAGGGTATTTTTGGATGAGATTAACGTTTAAATCCCAGGGGCAAGAGAAGCTGGCTGGGCACATCATTAGTCCCTATTGCCCAGCCCTGACCCTTCTCTGGGTAAAGGGTCCCAACCCTGCTGCCCTCCACAGGACAGGGCTTAGTTCTAGGATGGCCAGACTTAGCAAACAAAGATACAAGATGTCCAGTTAAATTTGAATTTCAGATAAGAAACAAATAATATTTTGGTATAACTATGTCTCATACAATATTTGGGACATGCTTATACTAAAAAATTATTCATCAATTATCTGTGATTCAGATTTTATCCAGCAACCCTCTGAAAGCTCTGGACACTTCCCTCTCCTGCCTAGAGTCAGGGATTGTTTCCTGTTCATCATACAGCCCTTTACAAAGGGCTTTCTCAAGTGTGATCTCATTCTGTCCTTGTAAAGAAAGGATGGGGAGGCAGAGCAGGCATCATTATCCTCCTCCTCCTCCTCCTCCCCATTTCACAGTGGGAACTGGGACTTGGAGGCTGTCAGAGTTTCCCAGCTGGGATCAGAGCAGCCCTGGCTGCACAGTGTAACCACCTGGAGGGCTGTTAAATCACTCACATGTGTTTGTGTGATGTGTGTGATGTGTGTGATGTCTGCAACTTACTTTGAAATTCATCAGAAAATAAAATGGATGAATGCATGGGTAGAGGGATGATGGATAGATACGTGACAAAGCAAATACAGCAAAATGTTGATGATAGAATCTATGTGGTGGGAATACAGGTGTTCACTGTGCAAACTTTTAACTGCTTTGTATGTTTGAAAAAATTCACAATAAAACGTTGGGAGGAAAAAAACTTGGATGTACCAATTAAATCAGAATCCCTTCTGCAGGTCAGGCCCAGGTAGCCATATTTTTTCAAAGCTACCCATGTGATCTGATCTAACCCCTCACTTCTCTCTGTGTACCAAACACCACCTGTAGGGTACAGGTATCCTATATCATGTATTCCTCAACTGAGCCTAGGGTAGGGCCTGAGAATTTGCATTTTAAACAAGTTCCCAGGAGAAGCAGATGCCACGGGTCCTAGGAGCTCTTTGAGAAGCACTCCCACACATACACAGCCCAACTCAGGGTGGATACGTGCTGAGAGCGGATGAATCACCTGCTGTGTCTGTCAGCAGAGGAAGACATTGGCTATGTGAGGGTCAGAATAGGCTTCCTAGACCAGCTGGCATTTGTCTGAGCCTTGAGGGGTGGGGAGGTTTTCACTGGAGGAGAGGGCCTTCTACGCGGGGAGAACGGTAGAGGCAAGGGCACAGCGGTGGGCGAGTGCTGGATGGGTAGCTGGATTGGGGATGAGATGAGAAGGCGGGCATGGAGGGGCAGTGGTCAGAGAGGTGGCGGGAGAGGCCGGATGGAAAGGGCCTTGCTGCTCAGGGCTTTTGGATTTGCTTGTGTAGGCAGTGGGGAGCCGGTAGGGGGTTTTAGCAGCAGCATAATGTGACCAAACCATTGCTATAGGCTGTTGTCCTGGCGGCTCTGCGTAGGATGGGTTGGAGAAGAGAGATGAAAGATAGGAAGCATACTTAGGAGGCTATCGTAAGCGTCTACAGGGAGAGGTGGAAGGTCTGCATAATCACAACACGAATAATGGTGGTAAAATAATGGCTGGCATTTACTGAGTGCTTTCTAGGTGCCAAACAGTGCGATGTGCTTTTGCAAACATTATCTTTTAATCTTCATAACTGCCCTGCATGGTCTTACAGATGAGGAAACTGACTCAGAGAGGTTAAGGAATGCCTGGGTTGGGATTTGAATGGCGGGCTATGTGTTTTATGTGGGTGCTGAGCCAGGGCAGGGAGCAAGGTTGGAAGAAGGCAGCAGCAGGTCCCTGCCTTGGTCTTCGCTTCCTTGGGCAGACATCAGTGTTCCCTGGTTCATCCCTCCTTCCCCTGCCAAGGCTGAGGCCTGAGCCAGGAGAGGCACAGCTGGGCAGGGGAGCATCTGTCACTGCTTTTCTGGCAGGCCAGGGGCTCAGCTGTGCCTCCTTCCACCCCACCCACCCCACCCCAGGCCCAGCGCCCACTGTCCATCCCTCCTTATTGTCCAGCGCTTCCAACATCTGCCTGCAGATCACACCTGCAGGCACTTGACTAAAGTTTCTCATGCTCCTCTAACAGGCCTCTACCGGCCAGGGCTCAGCTGTGCCTCCTTCCACCCCACCCACCCCACCCCAGGCCCAGCGCCCACTGTCCATCCCTCCTTATTGTCCAGCGCTTCCAACATCTGCCTGCAGATCACACCTGCAGGCGCTTGACTAAAGTTTCTCATGCTCCTGTAACAGGCCTCTACCGGCCAGGCTATCTATCCCCAGGCAGTTCCATCAGGGAAAAGGAGAGCTGGGGGATGGGGGCCAGCCCTTCAGGCTGAGTCATAGATAAAGTCCTGCAAATGGTCAGCCTGTTAGCTGTTATTTTTATTATAACTCCCCATGAATGTGGAGCTTAAGGCGCTTTGGCACCAATGGCCAGGTTTAAAGAGAGACATTCATTAAGCACTGGAAGGGCTTTGTCAGCTCTTGACCATCTTTCTATCTCTAAGAAGGGCTGCTTTTATACTAGATCAGAAAGAGCTCACTGTACTTCTCTTAAAGACCCCCTCCTCTCTTCCCATCCCCTGGCCGGGGGCTGAGCTCTCTGTTCTGACCCTCACCAAGCCCCACAAGGCTGCTCAGCACCTAGACACTCCACCTGAGAGGTCCTCAAGCACATGCCCCTGCCCTGCCCTCTCCCACTCCACACACCCAAACCCAGAAGGACCAGTCATCTGCCTTACAGGTGCCAAGGGCTGGGGTGCAGCAAGGCTGTGTCGTCCTATCTGCAGGGTCAGCTTTGGAGGAGTGATTCTGGATCTCAGGTGCGTGTACAGGTAAGTGTGAGCCCATGTGCACATTTGCGTGTTTAGGGGGTATGCTTGGGGCAGTGGTAGTGGTGTGGTTCCAGGCCTGGCCTTCGCTCAGACCTGCCTTTCACTGGTCTGTGCAGGAGAAAGGGGGCTCATCTGGCAAGGGGGGTGGGGCTGGGAGCAGTTCCTGGAAAGGCTTCTTGCTGGAGCTGTACAGTGGGGCCGTGTTGTGCCCTGTTCCTTCTCCCAGCCTCCCCCTCATCAGCCAGCCACCTGCAGTTTCTCCCTCCCTGGCTGCAGCATGCGTGTCATGTGTCAGGAGCAGATGGGGGGCAGGGTGCCTGGGCTCTTTCTCCTGGCCCCCCTCAGCCAACCGTTTGTTCTCCAGATGGATCTGGGCACTGATGGGGTGTGCTTGGGGGGTGGCAGTCTGCTTCCAACCAGCCCAAGGCCTTGCCCTGACAAGTTGGGACACAATTATGTTTTGGAAGTTCAAGCATCTGAGTTGGCAGGACCCAGATTACCAGGAATTGAGCCTGGTGAAGGAAACTCACAGCCCTCCAGGATTTCCTCCTGGAGGGCTTTAAGGAATCCGTCCACACCTTCTCCTGTACCCCCACCTCCCACGCCTGCACATTTGCTTCTGTATGCTACTCTTCCTGGGAATCTGCGCCCCACCAAGTTTGCAGCATCATGCAAATCCAGCACAGGCCCCAGACACTTATCCCTTCTGTTTTATTTATCATACAAACACCATCATAACAGCAATAACATAAACCAAGAGGCAGAAAACACTCTCCATTTCGTGACCTTAACAGATGAGCTATCTTTGGTTTTCTTTGTTCCCTTCTAGTCCCTGTCTATCTTACACCACTCCTCACTACTTTTCTTTTTTCCTCTCTAAAAGAGGGACGGGGGCAGCCTCCAGGAACTTCCACAGCCTGCCAGGCTCTGTCCCATTCACCTCGGGGTGGGGAGAGAACACACGTGCAGCATGGGGTTTGGGGTTCTGCCCTTGCTGGTGCAGCCTGTGTACCCTGAGTTAGCAGCTCACTGGCTGGCTCCCCTTGGGGCGCTGAGGGCCCAGGCCCACTTGGCATTTCAGACCAAGAAGCTGAGGGTGGAAAGGGAGAGAAAGACATAAACATGACCTGGACACAGGCTGGAGTCGAGGAGGCTGGGGAGCCAGACTGGGATGGGCATCCAACATTTCTCTTTCCTGCCGCAGTCTCAATACTGCTCACTCCCCCAGAGATGATATTGAGTGATTTTTCTGGGGACCTTGGGATCTGGTCATTTCTACCTCTCAGATTTCCCAAAGTATATAGACACTCTGAATTCCTGGTATTAATCATTAGGGGCTCTCCCACAGTTTCCAGGCTCCCAGTCCCAAGGTGCTCAGAGCCTTATCCCATGGGAGCTATCAGGCTTGACTTGGGGAATAAGAGAGCGTCCAGGAACATGGAGCGGTTTCAGGGCAGGAGGGCAGATCTGGGCTAACTTCCTTCCCACTGTGGGCATTTGGGTCTGTGGTTGCTCTCAGGGCCTCTGACTTCTCATCTGTGAGGTGGGAGCGATGGTAAGCTGCCTGCCGATTTCACAGCAGATCTGATGGCACTGCGGTTGTGAAGAGCAGCAAGAACCCATCCCAGTGAAGGGGCTATGCATGATCCCTGGCACTGCCTTTCTGCTGCTCACCTGGGCTGCACCCAACCCAGCATCCCAACCGCTCTTAGTGACTCAGATGGGGCGTCTCTCTCTCTCTCCACTCCTAGACCAATAGCATCTGTGGGGTCATCTGGAGCCAGAGGAAAGCTGAATAAAGTCAATTCATAACACAAACAATGCAAAACAGCATGCAATCCATGACCAATTGTTATTTGACTCAAATTCTGGGGATGACTGGCCCAGGCTGAGTTTTGCACACACATAACTGGGTGAAGGGAGAGATCCAGAGTGTGCTGGATGCCAGGGAAAAGGGCTGGCATGCTTCACACATGGGCAGCAGAACCATTTGTCCTGGAGTTGCATTGATTTGGACATATCGTAAATTAGATCAGAGCCTCCACGACATTAGTGTATGACTCCAAAAAGTCTGTCACTGCAGGTTTCCTGGAAAGGCAGGGGAGAACCAGAATTATAGAGGGGTTCCACCCACTGCTGCCCTATTCCTTGTCACCATAGACAGTGGAGTAGGAGGGTTTGATTTCCAGCAGGAGGAAGGCAAGTCAGACAGTGGAAGAATTTTCTGCCTGGAGAGGTGAGGGACTCTTCTCAAACCTCTGCAGATTGGAGAAGCAACTCAGCCATGGCATATCTATCAATGGATTCACTTGGTCAACAAGCATTTGTTAAACGCTTATTCTATTCACCTGGAGAGGTGAGGGACTCTTCTCAAACCTCTGCAGATTGGAGAAGCAACTCAGCCATGGCAGATCTATCAATGGATTCACTTGGTCAACAAGCATTTGTTAAACGCTTATTCTATTCACGGTGCCTCCACTTTCGCAAGCATGTCATCTTTAGGACAAGTCCTGAAGTGGTTATTATTGTTGCTATTGATGTTGCTATCATTATTATCCCTCTTTAAAAGAGAAGGGAGGCAGAGGAGCCTGGTAGTGCTCCTGATGGGACTGTGCCTATTGACTGGTTCAGGGTGGCACTAGGGCTTCCTGCTCAGAGTCCATGCTTTTCTCACCACAGCCACCTGCACTCCTGAAAGACTTGGTGAAGGCTTCTTATGCACTAGCACGGCCCACCACCCACACAGCAAGGAAGGGTGTGAACACCTCCCCACTGGGCATTCAGAATGGGGACTCACATTCATTCAACAGACATAGGGGCTGGGGACCTTATTCAGAGGTGGATAAGACATTATTCTTGCCAGCTTTTCCCAGACACGTTAACATCTTTGCTTCACAGCCCACCATGATTTTGGAAAACATTCCGATCAATGACCTTAAGCAGAGTTATCACCAGCCACCACTCCCTTCTCAAGGCTGGCTGCTTTATAAGGGTCTCAACTTTCAACCATGAGTGGGCACATTATCCGAAGTCCCTTTGGCTAAGAGCAAAGATTCCCTACCTTTGTTCTTCCACCGTTCAGTCATTCTCTCATTCAATAAATAATTCAGTGTCTACTACACATCAGGCACTGGGTTTAGCAGCTAGGGATACAGCACTGAACATGGTTCCAGTCCTTATGAGTTTGCAGACATCAAGCAGACAATTCTCTCATCACACTCTGATGTATTCCCCAGGACTAAGGTGCTTGGTTCAGAAGTGGTTTCCTTGGACATGGCATTTCTAGGATGCTATGCTGCCGCAGGGCTAGCCCATCCTGTCTTCCGGGAATTACAGGCCATAGGGTAGTGCCCAAGGACCAGGTTTTGGTTGATCCTTCCCTTTGGAAAGAGGCAGAGAACTCTCCCCTCTCCAACCTTCCTGGCTCTTGATCCAGCCCTTCCTGTGAGAGTTGCCCCTGATGGACCAACTTAGAAGGGTCCCTAGAGAGAAGGCCATTCCGCTCAACTCCCAGAAAAGGGCATATTTTGCAGAGGGGCCCTGTTTCTCTGTGGAGTTTGGTGGCTTGGGAAAAGCATTGGCACTGGAGTTAGGCTGATGTGGATTTCAGTCCCAGAACCGTCACTTCCTGGCTGTGCAACCTTGGGCAAGTCATGAACATCTCTGTGCCTTGGATCCTCAGCAGAAAAGTGGCAATAATAGTACCTACCTTGCAGGAATACTGTGATCATTAAATGAGATGTTATTCATGAAGTCATATTTGACATTTAATAAATGTGTGCCCCCCCTTTCTTCAGAGAACATCTGACTTTCAACTTCTCAAGGACATGATTACCACTTGAGTTGACACTGAAAAAAGGCTAGCTAACATTAAAAGGTAAGAAAGTATGAAGTTCCTTTACTCTACAGCTGCTCAGCTAGAACAGTGGTTCCCAAAGTGTGGTCCCTAGACTAGCAGTATCAGCATCACCTGGGAACTTGCTAGAAATGCAAATTCTTGGGCTCCATCCCAGATCTACTGAACCAGAAACTCTAGGGAAGGGACCCAGCACCCAGCTGTAACAAGCCCTCCAGGCAATTTTGATGCCCACTAAAGTACAAGCACAACTAGGCTGGAGATTATAAGCCTGTTGTCAGTGGGCCAGATTTTTTCACAGATGTGTTTTGTTGGCTTCTGTCACCAGCTGGAGCTGAGTGGCAGCTGCCCTGAGGAGTGGCGGTGCCCTCCTGAAAGGGTTCAGTCTTGGCTCTGCCACTCCCTTTTGTGTCGTACCAGCTGGCCTCAGTTACTTGCTGCCTAGCCCTGTGGTCTTCCCGTTTGCAGCTGGGCTCTAGGTCCAGGGCAAGTGTGGGTCTGTCCCCTAGGGAGGGAGCAGCCCTGCTTCCGCTGGTTCTGACTTCAGCCTGAGACATGGAGCCACCCGCCCAGTGGGAAATAGGAACAGGGTGGATGGTTTTCTAATTCCTAAAACCAGCAGTCAGGTCCTGCTGGTTTAGCTTCAGTATTTGGTTTGAAGTGTTGTGAATTCCCAGCACATCACACACACCCACATTCAACTGTAAGTCCAAAAATACCTTTCACAGCCAAATAGAGATGATTTTTACATTCCCCACTACCTTGGATTATCTGCCTCGCTGCTCTCTGCCACCCCCGCTGTTGGCACAGCTAACGAGCAGTGACTTTCCCTGCGACGGCGAACTTGGAGCAGCGGAAAGGGCCGGTGACTCCAGCACCCTCAGCAGTGAGCAGGGCATGGAAATACCAATGCAGGTGGGTGCCAGGAAGGCCGGGAGGACCCAGGGGCTGTGGTGTCTGGGGGGCAGAGCAGAATGGTAGTGGAGCAGGGAGCTCTTGTTGGAGAAGCTGGAATAGATCAAGGCTGTGACAGCAGCAGGCATTCTGACCAGGAGAGAGGAAGAAAATGGATCCAGAACTCAGCACGGGATAGGATGTAGTGAGGAAGCTCAGGGTGATGGGAGATGAACTGAGCTGGACTCAGCCTTGGATACATGAGGAGAGGGGGAGACCTGGGAAGCTTCCCTTCTGTGTACCCCCACAGCCCAGAGACAGCACCAAGCCCCTCGCCTTCCTTCCTGACAGAATCCATCTCTACAGCAGCCCCATAAGGAGATGGGAAGCAGGCTGGCTCAAGACCAGGCTTTGCTACTTCCTATGCGACTCTGGGCAAGCCACCCAACCTCACGAGCAAAAGACAATATAGCCTATTTTATAGGCATGGGATAAAGATAAAATGAGATCACATTTACAAAACAATTAGCACACTGTCATAGAGTAAAGAATTAAGCTTAGATATACTTAAAATTATTAGAGTGGGGAAATCATGTATTTTTTCACCAGAAGACCTGGTATCTGGGATTTGGCAAATTGAGGGGGGTCATTGGTGAGGAAAATGGAATCAGATGTAAGCATTAATAAATGACCGGAAGACCACAGAATCCTCAAAAGAGGAGTTTCCCAAAGTGAGAGGCAGTGGCCTCCCCCAAGACTCGAGACCCATAGCATTTATTAGGGCCCTTGATAAATGTTGGCTCATGTAGCAAAAAAGATGCAAGAATGTCGTGACAGTGATGGGTACCAGACACTGCTGAGGTCACCAAGAGGTGTGGCTGGAGTGAAGTGGCTCCTCCCCAAATCCAGCTACCCTGGACTGAGGGAGGAGCTGTCTTGCCTGGAGCTGGCAGACAGGCAGGATGACCTCAGATGCAGATGTGCACAAGGTGGTGCTAACCGCAGGAAGATCTGAATTTACTCGATTGCCCCTGCGCTTTCTTACAAAGAAGCGGATTTCCACTTGTGTTGGGGGGTTTGGGATGGTGTACATAATAGTACAAACAGGTGCTCCTCCCACCCTTCCAATCTTAGAGACAGCACCTGGGGGCTGGAACCCCACCACGCTGCTAGGTCACCCCCAGGACCATTTCTCTCCTACTCAAGTTCGTTGCTGCTGGACAGACCAGTCATGAAAAAAGGGCCTGGGGTGGGAGATTAGCATCCATGCGTTTCCAACCCTGTCCAGCTGTGTAAATGTGTTGGTGAGTGAAGCAAACCATAATTATCACAATTATAATGAGAGAGGAGAGGCACGGATGCAGAAGTATAATCCAAATCGAACTGTATAGGGGAGTTACAAGTTGCTTACAAAGAATGTCTCCCAAGGCCCTTTATACACTAATACTTTGTGAGTCTATAAGCCTAAACATTCCTGGGGGTCTATCCTGATAATCTGGTAGACATGGAGACCAATTGATTTTTGGATTCACAGCTTTCTGGGAAAATGTTCCCAGGCCTTGGAGAGGATCTATACATTTCTTTGGAGAGAGGGCAGTCAGGGAGGTCCAGAGAGCATGGAGGATGCAGGTAGAGACACGGCTCTGGTCAGGGCTACCACCCTGTGCAGGCTGAGGGATGGGCTTGGCACAGGGTCTCTTGCATACCACGTGAGCGGGCAGAACCCTGGCTTAAATGAGTGTGCAGTTTGGTCTTGACAACAACCAGCTTCCTCCCCTACCTCCTTCTCAGTCCTCTTCTGTGAAGGCCCTATAAAGGCTTGACTTGGGTCAGGTTCCCCAGAAGCAGGGCCTGAGCTGAGATTCTTGGACAGGTGACTGTGGGAGAATGCCCTCATGAAGAGGAAGGAGGCCTGGAGCATGAAGTGCACCACAGAATCTGTTACACCTGGAGACAGGGCTGGGCTTTTATCCTCCTCCATCAGTCAGCAGTTGCTTAAGGGCCTTGAGGTGTGGGTGAAGGTTGTAGTCTCCTGGGCGTATCTGCTGAGCAGATGGCCCTAGGCTAAGGGCAGGTCCCTGGAGAAGGTTGCAGGTGTGAACCATTAACAGCCAATTCTGGCAGCAGCTGGCAGTGTGTGCCTGGCCCAGAAATGGGAATCTGGGTAGGGCACCCACAGCACCTGCTACACCTGCTACACCTGCTACCTCTTCCTCTCCTATGAAATGCCACATTAATTAAACTCAAGAAGTTCCTCACATACTTCTGAAGATAGTATAGATGTCATTTGTGGGGTGGTTGGGAGGGAGAAGTCTAAGCTTCCTCACCATCCTGAAGTCTGCAAGATTATACTCAAAAGTGAATAAATTAATAGGATAATTCTTCCAAGACTAATCACACTTAAAGGCTTATAATAAACATTCTTACAATGAACTTTCATGCTGACTTGATTCTCATAATGGTACTATGAAACCGGTTTTATTATTATTTTCTTATACAGAACTGTTGCTGGGAGTGGTTAAGGGTTTTTCTTAAGGTCACTCAGCTTGTCAAAGTAATCCATGTCTAATAGTAAAATTTCAGGCAGGACTACAGACATCTGAGGGCTATTCTTTTTAGGGGAACTCTTTTCCGAGCAGCTTTTTAAAGCCATCTACCTCTTAGCATCTCTCCAAAGCATCAACCTCAAATGAAAACATTTATCAACTGTCTTCAGTGTTCAAGACACTGTTAGGTTCTGGGGACTTAAAAAGGAGGGCGGTGTCTGCCTTAAGGGGTTTACAGTATAACCAGGGATCCAAATTTGGAGGAAATGGGGAGGTTTAATTAAGTGCCAAGTAAGAGGGCAGGTGGGTGTTGGGAAAATAGAACAATTTAATCAGGCCCTCTTGCCTTGGGCCCAGTTGGGGGTGGTACAGCATTCTTTGTAAGCAAGTTGTGTGTGGGTGGAGTTAGTGCGCCTGCGCAGTTCCACCACTTTGGCTGGCATTCTGCCCTGGGTGGCCACCTCTGTGAGTGGCCATGCTTTCTAACCTACTGTTTCCAAGGGCCTGTTTGCTGGTTATCTAGCTCATAGACCTGCATGTAAGGAGTCTGGGGACCCAGTCTGGCATGTGAGGAGTCTGTGAAGGGTGTGTGAAGGGTTTGTGACCCAGTGTGTGAATGGGCTTGAGGGGTCTGTGAGCTCTAGACCCAGCCCTAGCTCGACAATTGACCCAATCGGTGCAGGATTACCAGCAGGTAAAAGAGCTCCACAACTGGTGATGTGGGCAGGATTCCAACATTTGCCTTAGTGCCACAGTGGGCATCATAGAAACTGGGGAGAGGGAGGGAGTTTCTGAAGGGAGAGGTGTTCCAGGCTGGCCTTCTGAGAAGGGTGGGTCTTGGGTCAGCTAGATTCAAGCTAGCTGCTAGAGAGTCCCTTTCTGCCAGCTGGTTGTCACTGGGACACGTGTGCCAAGAAGCAGCACATCCATCCATTCATGTATTCACACAAACCCCTGCTGGCTGAGCTCCCACTCCATGGTAGGCTCTGAGAGGGCTCCCCTTGGAGCCCCCCATCTAAGACAGCCATGGCCCACACTGCTGTCCATTTTCCAGTCCCTGACTCCAGGCCTGGGCAGTCCAGGCTGGGAAGAGTTCTGAGCAGCATGTCTGCTCTTAACTTTACTCTACTCTAATTAAACAAGTGGTTAGTATTTATCTCCCTGTAGAGAAGAGGTTTTAGGGGAGGGAATGTACCACTTAGCAATGCTTTTGGCTGCAAGTAACAGAAAAACACCACTTACACGAACTTTAAACATAGGGATTTATTTAATCACTTAACAAGAGGCTCGGAAGTGGCAGCAGCTGCTGGCCTTGCTCACTGGCTCAACAGCATTGGGATATGCTGCTACGCTCTTGCTTGCCTCTCATGCCTCTTGTCTCCTAGTTAAAACTCAGTTGCTGTAGCTCAAGACATCACATTCATGTGCAAGGCAGGTGGGCGGAGGAAGGAAAGGGGTTGGTGCCTGCCGAGTCCATTCTTGTACAAGGCAGGCAAACACCTTCCTGGTGTCTGCAATAGACTTCTGCTTATTTGTCGTTGGCCAGAACTATGCACATGGGCACCCCTACCTGCAAGAGAGGCTTGGAAGCAGTGGTCTTGCCTGGGGCTAGGAACATTGTCAGTCTGTGCAACATGGGGGTTTGTTATCAAGCATTTTGGGGGGGATGTTGACTAGCAGGAGGTGACCAACAGCATTAGCCACAAGGGGAGCCAGGGACTTCCTTGTATAATCTGATGCTCTTAGCGGCCCCTAGCTCCTGACCAAGAAACTTCTGGAATAATCCCAGTCTCTCCTGCTGAAACATAAACCTGCTTCCTAGCCTGTCCTCAGAGGCTACAGAGCTCCCTACTGTCCTCTTACCCTTCAAACATGGGGACTAAAACTGGGCCCTTCTCCTTCACCTGCCCCAACTCAGCCAGAAGTCTGCTCTCCTGGTTTCCGCTCAGTTTCACCCACTGTGGAGCCCCTCTGGGAAAGTTTAGAGGAGTCAGAATGAAAGAGGAGGGAGGGTGCTAATTAAACACCAGATGCTTAACTTTGTTAATTAATGGCTCTGTTGCCCTGAGTGGCAGCAGTCTTCTCTTCTCCTTCTCCCTGTCCATTCTCTGGAGGGCCTTGAGTCTAAATCTGAAGGGCTCAACAGTTGTCCTGTGGGGCTGAGACCAGTGGATGGTAGATGGAGGGAGCAGGCCAGGCAGCCCTGCAAGGAGCTGGTTTGCTTGTGCAGGAGGGAGGCGTGGACACGTTGGCATACTGGCAGTGGGAATGGAGAGAAGGAACAGTGGGAGAGAGATCGAAGCCCAGAGGTTACGTGCAGACTTGTTTTGTTTGGTGTGCATAGGGATTTCAAAAAATGCAAGTGGTTGCCAGCATGTAAAAACAAGGGAATTTCACAAAAACCCAGATGTATAGATTTTCTTTAAAAATGAGTAGGTCTGGGCCCAAGTCCTCACAAGGCAATAGTCTGCTGGAGGAGGGGAGGGCTGGGCAGTCGCTGCCTTGCCCAGGTGGAGCATGTGCCCTCCCATCCTCCCCCACCCCCACCCCATCCACTCAGCTTCTGTGTCACCTGCCAGCTCCAAGGACATCTGGGGTTGAGATCCACAGTCATGGCACAAGTGCCAGGACTTGACAACGGATTGGGTATGGGAGATGAGGGAGATGGAGTCTAATGCTGAGATGTGAGTCAGGCTCCCTGGGAGGACGGGAGGACCATTGACAGAAGTGCGGAGCGTGGGAGGAGCGAGTTAAGGGAGGGCAGTGGCAAATTGACTGGGGCAGGCTGGGGCAGGCCGCAATATTGATGCCTGGGGGAGATGGAGGTGGAGATGGAGAGGTCTGTATGGTCTGCAGTCCAGAGAGGAGGGACTGGAGGTCTGGGGGCAGTTGGAGCAGGGATGGAAGTGAAAGCCCTGGGGAGAGCGGAATGGGGGCTGAGACCACCCAGGGGCAGCCATATAGAGAGAGAGGAAGGAACCAGGAATAGAGCTTGGAGAACAACATATTTGGGAGAAAGAACCAGAAATGAAAGTTAGGGCCAAATAAGAGGTTGGAAGGAACGGGGACAGCGTAATGACAGAAAAGTAGACACGGGTCCAATATTTTACGGCACCTTCCTTTATATTATCTGCTGTGGCGCCCACATAGTATTTCCAGAAGGCCAAGGGAGTCAAATGCAGCCAAAGCCCTCGTTCTTTCTGGTGCCTTGTATTTTTCTGTCTCTGTCCTTATCCTACTTACCGCTGACTCCCTGGTGACACATGAAATCAACCACTTACATCATGGTCTTATCTCTAATAACTTTAGGATGAAAGGCTTTGTCCTTAATTGAAAGTTTCATTGTCACCCCAGAAATGACCCACCAGGTGAGCAATGGCCCTGAGTACTGTGTGCCCGTCCTCCATGAGCGTATAGGAGGGATACAGCTTCCCAAGCACACAGCTCCTTGCCACCCTGAAAGATCTCTCCTCTCCGTGCCTGTTGTGACCTTCCTTCCCCTCTAGCCTTGGTTTGTACATGTGTGAAATGGGGGTGAGGTGGCTGTGAGGGTTAAATAGGATGACTGTCACAGGGGGATGGAGTCTTAGCCCGGCACCGCAGTCGGTGTTTTCTTCCATCTCCCTCTGACTTCACAGGCGCAGAAGGCAAGCAGCAGATGTTACTGGTCTCACTTCATTTCCAGAGATCTACAAGCATCCCTTTATGTGTTACTGAAAAATTTGGTGTAAATCCTATTTTAAGAACACAGTGGAACTCATTACTTGAAGAACACTTTGGAAAATCCTTTTGGGAAGTGAATGATCATCACCCTTTGGTATAACTTTTGTGCCTGTGTTCATGAATTTCTCCTTATTGAAGTGTGATTCACCTGGAAGGTCTTTCCCACAGTCTCCCCTGTACATTTTGTGGCTGTCCTCTTTCACATGGGATAGACACTGTTACCCTTTCCTGGGCCTGTCATTTCTGCATCTCTGGCCCTCCGTCTCCCCACCCCCTCGGGCCGTACATCCACACTCCCTGACCCTTGGTCTGTAGTAGCTTCTTTTTCCTGCCTGAGATGTCTTGCTGGGGACTGTTTACTGGCTACTGCTCCTCCTCCTTCAGAAATTCAGGCACAGATGAGTCTCAGTGCCAGAAATGTGTTTGCCATGTGTGAATGACTGGGTGGAAGTACTGATGGTGGGTGTGAGAGGCAGAATTATGGCCCACCAGAAATGTCCACGTCCTTATCCTGGAATCTGTGAATATGTTACGTTACAGTGCAAAAGTCATTTTGCAGATGTGATTCAGTTAAGGACCTTGAGGTGGGGAGATGATCCTGGATATCTGGGTGGGCCCAGTGTAATCATGTGGATCCTTAAAAGCAGAGAACCTTTCTGAGCCGTGGTCCAAGGGAGATGTAACTATGGAAGAGTGGCTAGAGAGTGGAACATGGGCAGCCTCTAGAAGCTGGAAAAGGCAAGGAAATGGGTTCTCCCCTAGAGCCTCTGGAGAGGACGCAGCCCTGCCAGCACTCTGATTCCAGCCCATTGAGACCTGCATCAGCCTTTGACCTATAGAAGTGTAAAGTGATAAATGTGCATTGTTCCAAGCCACTAGTGCGGTGACTGTTTACAGCAGCAACAGAAAACAAATACAGTGGCAACTGCGCAGACCATCGGACAGCCCTGCCTCACACCTAACCTCGTCTCTTTTGCCTAGTTCATCATGTATCCATGGACTCACCCGAAATTCTCCCCCTTCAGTGAGTGGTTTCAGCTAATCCCCGGGCCTGCGTCTCTTGGATGCCCTGTGGCTTCACTGCGTCTCCTGTCGCTCACCTCATCCCTGGGCTGCCCGATGCCCCAGCCAGACAGCCAAGGTGTGGATGGACAGTAGGGAGCTGGCTTCCCTCACTGGTCAGGGGTAAGTGTGGCCTGGGGGGACGGGCTGGCAGTGGGTGACAACTGAGGGGACAGCAGGGAGAAGACTCCATCATCCAGCAGGTGGTTGGTACAGGGAAGGAACCCCGGACCTTGGTGTTATCAGCACCATGCTCTAACCAACTGAGCTAACTTCCCAGCCCACCATCTTAACTATTTTGAAGTGTAGGGTTCAGTGGCATTAATTACATTCACATTGTTGTGCAATCATCACATCACCATCCATCCCCAGAACTCTTTTCTCCTTGTGAACTGACACTCTATACACATTCAACAATAACTCCCCATTTGTCCCTTCCCTGACTCCTGCCAACCACCATTCTACTTTTTGTCTCCATGAGGTTGACTACTCTAGGTACCTCATACAAGTGGAATCATACAGTATTTGTCTTTTTGTGACTGGCTTACTTCACCTAGAATAATGTCCTCAAGGTTTATCCATGTTGTAGCATGCGTCAGAATTTCTGTCCTTTATAAGGCTGAATGATATTCCGTTGTCGGTATATAGCACATTTTGTTTATAAGTTCATCTGTCAATGGGCACTTGGGTTGCTTCCACCTTTTGGCTATTGTGAATAATGCTGCTATGGACCTGAGTGTACAGATATCTCTTCAATATCCCACTTTCAGTTCTTTGGGTATATACCCAGAAGTGGAATTGCTGGATCATGTGGTAATTCTATGTTTAATTTTTCGAGGAACTGCCATGCTGCTTTACATAGCAGCTGTACCATTTTACATTCCTACCAACCCATCTTAACCATGTCTAAGTGTGCAGTTCAGTGGCATTAACTATTTACACGGTTGTGCAATCGTCACCACCATCTCTCGCTTTAGGAGCTCTTTATAGGAGAATTAGCTCTTCGGATGTTGAGGGACCTTGCTCAGGAGAGTGGGTAGAAGTGGACCCTCCCTGCAAAGGTTTATATTGAGCAAGTGGAACTGTGCTGGAAAGCCCAATTAAATCCAGGCCTTTTACTGGATTTGCCGTCTGTTTTTGAGCTGTAGGCATGTTTTACAATGTAGTTTTCATTTTATACAGCAACTGGATATCTGATAGCAAAATGTTTCCTGGGAGAGAGCCTGCCCGTGGCGGGAGAAAAAGGAGGCTGCTGTAATGAATAGATAAGCTTGATTTGTGTTTGGCAATATCATTAGCATTTAATTCCAGCAATTAAAGTAGGCGAGTCTCCTTTGTTTTCTTTTTCCTTGCAAGAACAATAAAATATTACAGAATGTTTGGCAAACAGGAAGCAAAACCCTATTCATCATCATCGTATCACCTGAGTGTGACTTCCACCACCATTTGTGATACTAGTCTGTGCGAGGCATGAACAGAACATGCCATTCCCCTTATTCACGTAAGCCACCCTGCAACTCCGTGAGGCAGGGCCTGCTTCTAACCCCTCGTCGTCTCCCTTGAAAGTCAGGCTCTTCCTCATGCATTTGGTCTGTCTTCCTCCACGTGCTTGACTTCTGCTAACCAAGTTGTCCTCAAGATGCTCACACTTGTTTTCCCAAGTGATGTAAATATTCCCTTTATATTTTCATTTCTGACCTTGTGTCGACATACTCTGTTTATAGGAGCAAGTCCAGGCTCTATGATCACAAACACTAAGGTGCTTTCACCGTCTGCCAATGACCCCTGGTGGGGCCTCCACTCACAAGACTGTGCCAAATAATGCCCTTTTTTTTGACAGCTGGCTGGTATGGGGATCCGAACCCTTGACCTTGGTGTTACAAAGCTGTGCTCTAACCAACTGAGCTCACCAGCCAGCCCCCAAAAATGCCGTTTTCTAAATGGTTGGGTTCTGTGTGGTGTGCTGAGACTGGACAAGGGGTGGGCTCTGGAGCCTGACTGCCTGGTTTTGGATCCAGCAATTTGACCTTATGTGTTATTTAACTGGTTTGTGCCTCAGTTTCCCTATCCTTGAAACGGGGGTGATAATAGTACCTGCTGGACAAGGTTATTGTGCAGATTGCAATGGCATAATATGAAGAGCACAGAACACTGCCTGGTAAATAACATGGTGATGGTGGTGATTGTTATTATTTAGTCTCAGTTCTGCCACTAGCTCCCTGCTTAATCTTGAGCTACTGTCCCCCAAGCTTCCATTTCTTCATCTGTAAAGTGCAGGGTTGAACCAAATGATCTGTAAGAGCCCTTCTTGTTAAATTCTCTGTGATCACATTTTCCCCCGTTATCTTCCCTATGGCTTTAATTGCAGTTGGAGGGACGTGGGTGGGTCTGGAAGAAGGACTGCTGAACACTGATGGGACAAACGCACAACTTGGAGATTTCTAGGAATATATGGAGAGGATTGCAGAATGCAGAGGCAGGCAATGAACTTGCCCCTGGGAAAGGGCATGAGGTGGGGGGCATCCCCATCCCCTCACCCCCCAGGTTCAAGAGCTGAAAAGCACTGGGAAGGCTTTCCGTGCCTCTGCCCCTCCCCCAGCTGATCCCAATTTTCCCTCTGGGCCCCGGTTGCCCAGATGGTGTAAAAGGGAAGAAAAGAGGAAAATCCGTATCCAATCTGCTCTATTCAGAGCAATGGGAAGGAATCTGCATCTCAATCTTATCTTTGTGCTGAGTTTGGCTAAGCTTGGCCCCCCAAGTGGTGAGTGATGGGTGGGTGGGAAGATGCCTGCACAGCTCTGCAGAGAAATCCACTGCTGGGCCACGGCCTCGGTGGCTTTGAGTGGGGGTGGGGGAGTAAGAGGCATCCCCCCCATGCCTTCCCCTCCCTGCCAAACTGCAGACAGAATACATTCTTTCCTACTCTTTTCCCCTCTGTTTCCTCTTCTTTTCTTTTCCTTCTCTTTTTCTCCCTTTTCCCAGGCAGGCAGCCAAGTGGAGACTTTGAATGGAGGCAAGGAGAGAAGGCCCAAGGGAGGAGGAACAGCCTGACCTCCTTCCCCAAAGGTCCTCAGGGACTGGGCTTGAGGTGGGGATGAAAGAAAGTATCTCCTTCTCTCCCACCCACCTTGACCTTGGCCCTGGCCGTCCCACCTGGGTTGGGGATGGGTTGCCAGGTGGCTTTCATTGCACTGGGCTTGGGGCTGTAAATGCTAGACTCTGCCCTGTCCATCTGGAACCTCTGGAATTTGTTTCTCCAAAGCTGAACAGGACCTGGAAAAGCTAGCTCCCACAGCCCAAACTCACAGGAGTCTGATTTGCAGCAGGAAGTCAACTTAATAATTTATAGCCAGAAAATGCTCTCCCTGGTAAGGAAGCCAATTCAGGAAACCAAATTAAACTCAGAAGGCTGTTTGGAGAATGTGTGGAGCCAGGATTGTGGAATGTGCCGATGGGGCTGGGGCCAGTTTGTCCTCAAGGGAAGATGATGAGGACATGTCGTGGCCCAGTGTCTGCTTTTGCAGCAGACAGTCTTGGGTTCAAATCCTAGCTCCATTGTTAATTGGCGCCGCGACCTTGGGCAACTTTGAAAACCTCCATCTCCTCCCTGTCAACTGCGAATGGCGATCGCGTGGGCATCTCTCAGCTTTGTTGCGAAGCTGCCGTGAGATCTTAGCACAGTGCCTGGCACACTCTCGATATGCTCCAACCATTGTTATTCAAGCCTTCATCTTTTAGGGCCATAAATTGACTTTTCCTTTTGATTATACCTCTTTTTTTTTTTTAATAAAAAGAAAAGAGGTCCTGGTTGCTCTGGAGAAGCAGTGTGGGTGGTCCCACAGCTCCTGCCTGGGTGCAGCGCTGGCCCACATGGCCTCCCATCTGGTCCTCCATTCTCCCCCCATTTCTATGGGACGGTTGGGCTGGGCTGTCCTCACAAGAATGCAAGTGCGGGCCGAGACCCAGCCATGCTCTAAGTGCAAAACTGGGTTCTCTGGAGGCAGAGGTGCCCAATTCCGATTATTAGAGTTGCCTTAGTGAAAAGTAGCCTGCTCCCAACTGTTCTCCCCACTGTCTGCTGCCATTTAACTTCCCAAAGCACAGATCCCACCCCATCCTTCCACCATTCCAAACTATCAACATGTCCTCCTTTGCAGCAGCAGAAACTCTCCTGAAGCTTTAGGTTTGCACTCAAGTCTCACCATGATTTGGCACCGATCTTCCTTTCCAGACTCATCTCCCTGTACACTTCCCTTGGCCATTTCTTGCTGGGTTATCTGAGGATGATCCAGGGCCAAGTCTTTGCCCGTGCTGTGTCCTTTCAGTCTGCAATGCTCTCACCCCTGATGGCTGGGAAGCTCCATCCTTGTTTCCCTTCAAGGCCCTGTCTGAGCTCTCCCTTCTTTTTTTTTTTTTTTTGTTCTTTTTGAGACCGGCCGCACCGCGCTCAGCCAATGAGCGCTGTGAGCGCACCAGTCATCCCTATATAGGATCCGAACCCGCGGCAGGAGCACTGCTGCGCTCCCAGCGCCGCACCCTCCCGAGTGCGCCACGGCTCGGCCCTGAGCTCTCCCTTCTACACGAGGCATCTTAGACCTCCTGCCCACTGGCAGCCCTCTCACCTGGGGCATCTTGTTCCTCTTAGATCATCCTCATCATCTGCTGCCTGCTCATCTTCTGCCCATGGTTCAGTCTATTTGCAGCTTGTAAACTGCGGGAGAGCTGGGACCCCCTTACTCATCCTTATACTGATTGGAGTGATGGTGGTCCTCAGGGCGGCATCGCAGCTTCTACCCACCTTTGGATGGTCTGGGCAGAGGAGGGCATGGTTGTGCAGGGGGAGCCTGTCCGGAGGCCACTTTGGGCTCTGTGAGGGATTCAGCTCCAACACACTCACTCTCGGCCCCTGTCTCCCTCACGCTTGGCCCCAGAGCACGGGGCAGAGGCCCCTCTAATCACAGACCTCCCAACAGCTCTTGGCCTTGGCCCTCTGCGCCTCTCTCTCCTTCACTATCACTCCCATGGTTTCAGCTAATCCTCCTCCTGCTATCCGTGCTGGGAAAATGAGCCCTGGAAGAGTCCCATAGAAGGCCAGCAGCCCTCAAGGGAGTGCTGCGTGGGGTGCATTCTCTTACACATGCACACAACTCCAGGCACCATCAGTGACCGCATACCAAGGACCCACAGGGAACTGGGGCAGCAGCATGAGAGAAGGCAAGAGAAGCTCTGGCCGAAGATTTGGGAAAATACTTTACTTGTTGCTGAGGGCTTCCCAAAATAGCAAGAGTCAGCTGGTGCCACACTCCCTTTCCCCACTCCTAGAACACCCTGCCACAGTGCCAGCAACAAGCCCCCGAGACAGAGCAAAGCATGAGCTTTTGGTGCCCCCTTCCCCATTTAGACCGCAGACCCCAGGTCACTGTCTGTGCTCTTTGCAGACACATCTCCTCTCCCCTTTTAGACTGTAAACTCCTTGCAGGCAGGGACCATGCTTTGTTATGTGGGCCTCCCCCATCCCCCACTTCCCCATCTATACAGGGCCCAGCACATAGTAGATGTTCATTAAATGCTCAGTGAAGTATTATATAAATGGATTAAATGACTTGGGATAGACACAGAAGTAACTAGTTGAATGTTTTATGTATACCAATAAATTTATATGAATGGATTTCATAAAGGGTCAACTCTGTACCAGACTTAGTTCTGGGTGCTTTACAAACATTCTAAGGCAAGGAATTATCAGATTTATTTTACAGATGATGAGACCAAAATTTGCACCCGGGTATAGCAGCCTCGCAAGCTCAGGGCTTTCCATGGTATCATACAACCCTCAGGAAACTGTGTGGCCTCTTGCTATGCACTGCCAGTGGAAAAATCCTGGGATTATTTTAACATCAGATCAGACAGACACGTTAGAAATAGAAATTCTTATTTGCCTTAGGAATATTTGGTTTTAAGTATGAAAAACCAAACCATATGGAATAGGAAGGGTGTTTGGCTGATGATAATTGAGACCTGAAAAACAAGGGTTTAAACGAATTAGGAGCGCATTGTTCTCTAGTAATAGTAATAGTCAGCAGGTGCTGTTCTAAGCCTGTTGGACAAAACAACTTACTTAATCTTCCCAACAATTCTATGAGGTAGGTGTTATGATTTTCCCCATTTTACAGACAAACAGGAGCACAGAAGTGCAGTGGTCAAAAATGGGAAAGAAGTCTGGAGGTGGCAGACCGGAACTGATTCTGTATCAGCGTCCCAGGTTCCACCTGTCTTTCTGCATCACCATCCATAGCTTGTGGCTGCAGGTCACCTAACAGCTGTAGGTGGCTAATGTAGCATCATCCATCCTACCTGTGGACTAGGTGGAAAGAAGGGAAGCCCTCTTAGAGCCTTCCCCCCTCAACGACTTCCTCATGCATCTCACTGCACCTCTGTCTGGAAGAGTAGAAAAGGTTTTGAGCAGGGCGGGCTGCCCCTGCCCCTCAAGGCTGCAGAGGCTCCAGTAGAAAGGAGGAAGGTGACAGCGGACCCTGAGGAGGCAGTACCTGCAGGCAACTCCTGGTCTGACACAACTACAACTGGCTTAAGCAAAAACAGAGGAAATTCTATTACCAGGACCTGGGAGGGGGCTGGCTCATGGAAGTAGAATGTAGTCAGACCTCACTCAGGAAAGGCTAGCCTGGGAACTGGAAGGCTGTTGGCATCCCAGCGAATTTCTACTGTCTGCCCCCTGTCACTGGTCTCTGTCTTCACACTGTCCTCACCCCACACAGCAGGGCCCACATTTACATGTTCTAGGTTTCACTACAAAGACTGACTTGACCCTTGGGGGTCACACACCCGAATTGCTATGGGAGGGCACCTAACTGGTCTGTTTCGATCACATGACCGTCCTAGTGAAAGCAGCTGGGGCTGGGGTGGGGATCACGTGGTACCTGTAAGGCTGCTGGGGCCTACCTCTGTCGAAGGAGGGAGGACAATTTCCAAAGACAGAGAGTTCTTGGAAGTTGGAAGTCACCTTCCAAAGGTCAGACCCAATAACACTCTCAGTGATGTGGGGATTGGTCACCCCATTCTGCTGAAATTTGCAAAGCTGCAAACCCTGGCTTCTTGTGCTCTTCCCTCACCTGGAGGGAAGGTGGCTGAGTAGAGGAGATCCAGGTCCTGCCCTCACCCCTTCCCCGCCCCCAATTGTGTCCTGTGCTTCCCCTCACTCTTCCTGAAACAGCAGCCAGACTTGCTGTGCTGGGGTCCAGGTGGACACAGGGA
Source organism: Galeopterus variegatus (assembly GCF_000696425.1). Lineage (NCBI taxonomy): Eukaryota > Metazoa > Chordata > Mammalia > Dermoptera > Cynocephalidae > Galeopterus > Galeopterus variegatus. Next base: position 58,354 of record NW_007729584.1, read on the forward strand.
TATTAATCTAGCAATTATTGATTCAGGGGTAACCTGGAGGACATATTTACATAAAAACCATAATGCAAATAGAAATTCTGCTGCAGAATTAGGTACTTTAAGGCCTGGGGTCTGGGGGAGGGGAAGAGGCCCAGGATGTGCTCCTGACTCAGAACCTAGCTCCACAGAGACCCAGGCCTGTGGGCACTGAGGCGGTGGTCAGACCTGGGGTGGGGAGGCAGGGGGGCCTGGGAAGGGAGCATAGGGCAGGGGGAGGGTTGGGAATAATGGGCGAGGGCACTTGTCTGGATACCTTAGATGCCCAGGGATGATGGAGAAAAGCCCCAGCTGATGTCTAAAGAGCTGATATTTGCATATGTGTTGAATATCTCTAATTAGGTGTTACATCAGTCAGGTCCCCACAGGAAACAGATGGCACACTCAGACTGGGAAATGAGAGGGCAGTTTAATAAAGGAAGTGTTTACAAAGGTGTGGGAAGGGAGTTGGGGAACCATATGGAAGAGCTGACTGTGCAGTACCCCGGGGCTGGTAACCAAGGGGGTGGCACCACCCTGGTTCTGAAGGGAGGAAAGAGGGAGCAATTCTGAATCCTGGAGGCTCGTGGAGGAGCCACATGCTGGGGCTCTGGCCTGTGGAGGGATGTAGCCTCCTCCTTCCTGCGTTGGCCAAACCCAAACTGGAGGAAGGCCCTGTATGCAGGCAAGAGCAGGGAGGACGAGGGGAGGGATGGACTTGGAGGTGCACATGGAAGGCACCCAACACAAGTGTCAAAGGACAACAGGGAGCTCCACAGTCCCTGTCCCTCTTCCTCAGAGCTCCAGAATAGCTCCCCCTGGTTGATCACTCACTGTCTGCTAGACACTGTTCTAGGCCTTTTGAAAGAAAAAACTCCTGGATATGAGGGCAATCTGGTTGTGACACCTGTCACCCCACTGATTGCTAGGGTTGATTTGGCTGACCTGGCTGGCTAGGCAGGTGTCCCCTTCCTCCGTCACCACCCCACCTGTGTCCCTCCCAAAGCTGTGCACTCAGCTGAAGAGTACCACTCTCCCCGATAGAGGAGAGGACCATTCTTCAGTCAAGGGTATACTAGTAGCTGCGCTCCCCTGCTAGAACCTCCAAACAAGCTCTAAAGGAAATAACTCCTGTAATCCTCACAACTGCTGAGGAAGTTGATGTTGTTTATATCAGTCTCAATTTGGGGAAACTAAGGCAGGGAGAAGCTAAGTATTTTTCCCAGAGTCACACAGCTAGTAAGGAGAAGAGCCGGGATTTGATCTCAGGTTGTCTGGCCCCAGAGGGTCGGCTCTGCCCTTAGATTCCCCTGTGGCTCTGTGCGAAAGGCCAGGGGTCAGCGTCAGGGAAATGGGATGGTGGGCGCCAAGGATGGACAGCAGTGCTGAGCCCCATGCGGCTGCAGCTGTGCTGACGGTGACAGTGTAAAAAGCCGCTCCAGGGAGTAAGTTTGGGCCAAACCTCCCCGACAGGTCTTTGCTAAGAGGGATGAGTAGGCTCTTCTGGGGAGGGGCAGAGAATGTGTTTGAGCCTGAGCATGAGGGGATCAAAGAGGTGTTTAGGAGACTAATTCCCTATGGGGTGCAGGATCGGGCAGGGGAGGCGAGAAGAGAAGGGGGTCTGTTGAGTGAACTAGTGGTGCTGGCCTAAAGCCTGGCAGCAATTTGGTGATTGGTATTGTCCCATTTCACACGCATGTGAAGAAGCACAGGCAGGAAGAAAATAATCCTACTGTAATTTTCCAGATCTGGAGTAAAGTAGTGGCAGCAGGAAGGGAAGAGGGAGGAAGTGTTGGCAGCACAGGTCTTAGAGAAGGAGGGAGCCCCGGGGGCCTCTTGTTCTTCGGCTGTCACCCTTGGAGGTCTTGGAATCCCTCACCTGCCCACCTGGGACTCTGCCCCCAGGGGCAGTGACTCTGCTTCACCTCCACCCCTGGTCAGGAACCCCTGGTCGACTTCACCCTTTCATTTCATAGATGAGCAAAGTGACACCAGGAGGTCACTCCATGGGTTAGGGACCTGTGAGGGAGGTTGACCACAGGGCTTGGTGACACGTTGGATGTGCTGGGGAAGGTGAAAGGTGGAAGGTGATTCGAAAGGGACAAGTTAGGCCTCCAGGGAAATCCATGGACTTCTGCATGTTAGAAGTTTTAGTGAATCAAAATTATTTTTTTAAAGGTTTCTAAAATCTGAACGTTTTATTGAATAGCTGATATACTTACCTAGTCAAAAATGAAAATAATATAAAAAAGTATATATTGAGAAGTCTTGATCACCATTTTGCTACTTACAGGTAATGCTTTTTATTAGTTTTGGTTGATTTTTTTAGTGTGTGTTAATGCTAATTCAAGCAAATATAAATATATTTTCTTATCTCTACCCTCTTTTTACACAAAAGGTAGCATGCTATTAAACAGTTCTGTACCTTGCTTTTTTCACTTAATATACCTGGAGATTTCTCTACATCAAAACCTAAAAAAAAGATCTTCATTCTTTTCTACAGCTGCATAGTATTCAATTTATGAAGATACACCATAGTTTATTTAAGCAGTCCCGTTTCTGGATATTTGGTTGTTTCCTGTCCTGTTATTTTAAAGAATGCCACAGTGAATAATCTTGCATGTAAGTCACTGCACGTGTGCAGGTGACTCTATAGTCTGTTTTGCTTCTCAACTCTCTGTGGTGAAAGAATAGTTTTGATTTTTCAATTTACAATCTGTCACAGATGGATACTTATGTAAAATTAAATAAAAATGAATTGTTAGAGAAATGAATTGGGGAAAAAAATCCATGCAAAATATAAGCCCAAATATTTTGTTATTAGATTCAATATACATAAAAATTACCCTATCGAATTACTATAAAGATTTTTAAGGGCCGGCCCTGGGGCTCACTCGGGAGAGTGCGACACTGGTAGCGCCAAGGCTGCAGGTTCAGATCCTATATAGGGATGGCCGGTGCACTCACTGGCTGAGCATGGTGTGGACCACACCGTGCTGAGGGTTGCGATCCCCTTACCAGTCAAAAAAAAAAAAAAAAGATTTTTAAGCACTGACTCTCACATTTCTGCATTTACCTTACCATGGAGTTGTTACAGTGCATGAATCAACACTGGTCCATGGACCGCACTTTGAGTTGCCAAGTGTCTGGACTCTCAGAATTAGGTTGCTATGTCAAAGGGTAAATGCATTGGTAATTTTGCTAGATACTGACAGCTTCATTCCATAGGGGTTGTGCCATTTTGCACACTCACCAGCAGTATATGACAGTACTCATTTCCCCACAGCCTCACCAAAAGAATGTGTCATTTAACTAGGGTTTTTGCTAAACCAATAAGTAAGAAGTAGTATCTCAGACTAAGTTTTAATTTTCATTGCTCTTATTATGAGTGAGGATAAGTATCACTCATATTTTTAGTCCTGCTTGAATTTGCATTTTTTGCCCATTTTTCTACTGGATTGTTGTCTTCTTGATTCCTAGGAGTTCTTTATATATTAGGAATATTAGTTCCTTCTCTGTAATATCAATTGCAAATATTATTTGTAGTTTGTCATTTGCCTTTTGATTTTGCTTGATGTTGCATTTGGGGGAGGGTGGATATGCAGAAGTTTGTGCTTTTAATATAGTCTACTTGTCAATCTTTTCTTTGATGGCTTCTGAATTTTGAAGCATGGTTTTCCACTGTAAGGTATAAAGGATTCTGCCCAAATTTTCCTTTAGTATTTTTATTAACATTTAAATCTTTTATCCATTTGGAATTTTTCCTAGTATACAGTGTAAGTAATGGATCCAAATTTATCTTTTTACAAATGGCTACCCATTGCCCCAGCTCCATTTATTAAAATCCCTAAGATATCACCTTTATCATTAAAACTAATTTTAAACCATTTGGGATCATAATAGAAAAGGCTCTATAATTTGTCAGTTTTGTCCATAATACCATTACAAGGAAAATTAGCTTTCAAGATATGATCTATAACTTTGCATTACTAGAGCAGGGTAAACTCTGAGTAACAGAAATACAATATAAAAATATTTTTAAAGCCCCGTGGGGCCTCTGACAACCACGAGGAAATTGAGGGAAGTGGGCATTGGTGGAGGGAGCTCTTGGTGAGCCTGAGTGTTTGCATTGCAGGTCTTCTCCCCAGCCTGTCCGGGAGCTAGGACTGCAGAGGAGCCCACCATGGTGGCCCTGGAATGCCTGGCCGTCTCAATGTTGCTGCCCATCCTCACCCTGCTGGTGTCCCACCTCTGCAGCTCCCAGGATATCTCCAGTGAGCCCAGCAGTGAGCAGCAGCTGTGTGCCCCGAGGGAGCACCCCACCGTGGCCTTTGAAGGTGAGAGCTGCTTCCCTCTTGTTCTTTCTTGCAATGACTGTGTCCTGTAGAACTTAGGTCAGACATCAGCAGGATCTTTCCGGCTGTTGGAAGTCCTTGGAATGTTCATTTCCTATAGGGTCCTGAGACTCTTCTTCTGGCGATAGATGATTTAAGTATGGAGGGGTCTCGTTTTTGTTTCCAGGAAGTTTATTGAGGCACATTGTCCATGTTTACCTGAGGGAATTCCTTCCGCTGGGATTCCTTTGCTGGAGAATGAAGGAGCTGTGGGTGCCCTGGGTGGAGGTAGCCAAGGGTTGGTTAGTGGTCTCAATTCCAGCTCTTCTGGAAGCATAGACTCCATTTCTTGGATTCTCTGGAGGGTAGAATGCAGATGGCTCGTTCATTAGAAAGTATCTGGAAATCTCTGGAAAGCTTCCTTCTGCTCTAAAATGGCTGCAGAGATGACATCTTTGGGGTCCTGGGAACCCCCAGCAACAGGGGCCGGGGTGAATAACTCTTTCTGTTTTCCAAGGGAGGGCGTGAGAGTATCTTATTAAAGTGTTTCCCAAACTGGGATTTGTGAGTCACTGGACATATTCCAAGGGGTCCATAAGTTCTCTATGAGAGTTTCTAAAATTAGTACATATATACATTTGACTATAATCTAAAAAACAAAGCACAAATACGAGAGTGTTCCAGATGTTCTCCCATGACCTGTTAACCAGTTGGGAGTCCCTGGTTGTGTTATAATCACATTAATACTTCAGGATCCACCACCTACATGGAAGCTCACTGTGGGACCTGCCGATGTAGTCTGAGGGGTCCCCTGGTTCTCAAGTCTAATCAACACTGGCCTGTTTCCTCTTCGTGATAACCCCGTCGGGTAGGAAGGACAAGGAGACTGTTGCCTCCTTTTACGAACAGGAAGACTGAGGCATGAAGCATTGGAAAGACTTGTCAGAGCCAGGCCTGACTGCCCACATATTGCTCTTTACATTGCCCACAGCAGAGCGGTCCAGTGCCCTACATGGGAAGATGTGCAGCCCCATCATATGGGATTCCACGTGGCCCATGGGGTGGAGCAAGATGAAAACAGAGCAGAACGATTAATCAATGAGTCCAAGGCTGGCCTGAGACTTGAGGGGTAGGGGTTCAGCTGAGAGCTGGGGGCTGCTAGGTGGGGAGGCTGGGGCATTTTGGAAGTGCGGGATTCCCAGCTGTGCGCTGGCTCCTGTCTCAGGGAGGAAGCCTTCCAGCTGTTTTCTCGGCTGCAGTGTGGTGCGGTCTTGTTTGAGCTGGGATCCAAGGCTTTGAAGGCTTAAGTGGATTAAAGTAAATTAACAATGTCCTAAGCCTACAAAACGCATGCACACCCTCAGACTTCTGATGGCTCCTGGAGTGCTGGTGGCTGTCGCTGAAGGGAAGGACCGAGTGGGAGGACAGGAGCAGGATTCTTAGGGCTGTCTTCCTCACATTGGGGGCCCCTGTGACAGCTCCTAATAAAACATTTCCTTTCAGGGGCTTTGCCAGGGGCACTATTGGCCTGGCTGATTCTGGGGCATGGACAATGGAAGCAGAGAGGGGAATCCCTGTCCCCCAGCCAGGCTGGTCTGAACTGGGGCAAATTGGGTGCATGGGAGAGGATTAGAGAGAGGGAAGATGTGTTCCTGAGTGCCTGGCTTCCTTGAGACCGTTTTTAAGCTTAAGGTGTGAATTGAGTGAATCTGATATCTCACCCACCCTCTTACAGAATGAAGGAATGCTCCACCCCCAGCCCCTCCCCCTTTCTGAGCTTTGAGTTTTCCTGTACATTCACAACATTTTTATTGGACCCTGCTTGGTGCCAGGTACAGAGGTGGATGCTGTGGGACCTCGGAGGTGAACAAGAGTTTCCTTTGGGTACTCAGTTACCTAGTGTTGTTTAAGGTCACTGCCTTTGGTCCTCCAGCCCAGCTGGCCCTAGACTAGGACTGGTTCTCATCTCGTCGCATCCTTTAGCATTGCTGATCATGCAGTATGGACTCAGTTCACGTCGGGTGAGGACTGTGCTCTGGGTGGTGCTGTGTTCTGGAGAAGTTGCCCTAGGCCCGCACAGCACTAACCCTACTTTCCAAGACCCCTCAGATGTTTCACTTCACTTCCGGCTGGTCCGTAGGCTTCTGACCTTGCAGCTGTGAGTTTCCCTCTCCCCTGGCACCTGACTGATCTGCAAGTAACCCCCAAATATCCAAGAGGAGCTGCCAGTTGCAGAATCTGACATTTGAAAGGTTAAATTTTCTCCTGTGGGTTTCTTTTACGGGGGCCCACCTGTGTTCTTTTTGGCCTGCACGTTGTTTCATTTTCCACAGCGTCAACTTTCTAGGCAGCAGGGAGAAGCCAGCCTGGAGTTAACACTGGCGGTGGTTAATCCACAAAGTGGGTAATTGAATTGACTATAATTAAAATCAGAGGCGCGTCACAGAGAATGTCATTTTTCTCTTTAAGTCATCGTCCAAAGCCTTCACTGCACATGGAGCTCAGAATGTGCTTGGTGTTTTAAAGACAGCCTTCCCTCTGGTCCTGTTGCCTGTTTAATAAGAGGAGGCTGGCTTCCTTCCCAAGGCTCCCCCAGGATCACTGCACTCTGCCCAGCTGTGTCTCTCCTCCCTTACCTCGTCCCCCTTGCCCATATCGATGCCTTCTGGGCTAAGGGAGAGGGACAGAAACTGGAAGGAGTCCCTACCACCACCTCCCCATTGTCTTCCCAGCTCCTGCCATTTCATCTTTTTTCCCCTTGTCCCCAAGAATGAAGACTGAGCTGAGAAGTCCCCAGGTAGAATATTTGATGCAGACCAGTCAAGTCACCTCTTCTCCCATTCAGCTGCCCATACTTGGAATGCCTCAGTCAGCAGGGAAGGAGGGAATTAAAGTGTAACCTGTTTGCTACTGTTAGGGAGCACCTGGTCTGACGGGGACAGCCACTCCCTCCACTCCCACAGAAAACACTTGAGCACATGCAGAGTGCCAATAACATACAATGTGACTGGAACAGAAGGAGTAGAAAGAATGTGGAACAAAATAAGGTTAGAATGGAGAGGTTATAATCTAGGAAGTCTTCCTGGAGGAGGAGGACCCTTAGTTTCATCTCTAAGGTAGTATAATATCCTACCAGGATTTCTGAGGATGGCCCTGAGGTCAGCTAAAAACCCAGCCCACTGGACTGCAGATCCACTCTTTATCCCTGTATTTGCCCAGATGCCATTGTGGCTATGTAACAGTTCTTGCCAACACATAATCACCTGCTGGGGGCAGAGGCAGGCCGAAGGGGTTTGCTTCATTTTGCTGCAGAATTTCTTTCTCCTTTTTTAAATCATGCATATCACAGTTTTCTGAAAAACATCCAACTCGCAAAACCTCCAGTTCTCCAGGGAGCGATTAAGTGTTTGCCTGTCATGCAGAAATGAAGGGCTGCTTTTACTCTGTAGTGGAGGGATAATGAGCAATGATTTATTTCTCTTGGATTACACACATACACTCCTCTGGGCCTTCTGTGAGCCAGTTGCTGACACACTGTGAGGAGAAAGTGCAGCAACTCGCATTGCCCCTTTTTTACCCCCATCACATGAAGGTCCCCCTGCCCCATGGCTCTCCTTACTGGTTCCAGGTCCCTCCTATCCATGAGGCATGGGCTGAGGGAGAGCTGATAAGAGGCTGTGGACCAAGATGGGGAAATGGGTCTCCAGCAAGAGTGGCGGAGGGAAAGTCAGCTGGCACTGCCCAGGCTCACCTTCTCAGAGCACCACTGTGAAGTCTCCTCTCTGCCCACCCAATCCCTTTGAAAGGCTTCGGCCTTGGCTGGGAAGAGCCTTCCTGGGAGATGGGGTGGACACTGACCACCCACCCACTGTATATCCTATCTCCATGGAACCTTGTCTGAAAACCTGATTCTCCTGGTACAAGAAGGGAGTCAAGGACTATTCATACATTCATTCAAACACTGCTAGGTGCTGGGCTGGGCCTGGAGATCCAAGAAGCAGGAGCTTTCCTCGTCCCCAGGGCAAACTATCAGGCTAGACACACAGTGGGATGGGGCTGGGATAGCAGTAAAATAGAAGACTGTGGGAGTCTGTCACCATGGCTTAAGGGAGTCAGGGAAGGCTTTTTGGAGGAGGCGAGGTTGGGGGTGAACAGGAGCTGTTCCACTGAGGGACAACAGAAGTGCAATGGTTTGTGGGCTCTTGTGGGATGGATTTGGGGAAGTGTAAAGTGTTTTAGTCTAGTGTGTGGGGGGTGGAGAGCTTGAGAGAATGTATAAGATGAAGCATCACTTTCAGTTGGTCACTAAATGATTAATGTGCCAGACATTTGACGCAGGAAGATGGTGGGGTCAGAAGCCAAAGGCCTTCCCAGGAGTTGGGACTTTTCCAGGGGGCACCTGGGAGCTCTGCAAGGGTGCTGAACTGGAGAGGGACATAATCACATTTGCATTTTAGAAAGATTACTCTGGTTGCTTTGTGGGAAATGGTCTGGAGGGGGCAGGCCAGAAAGCCAGTCCTGTTAGGAAGCTGCTGGCACCTGTCCAGACAAGAAATGATGGTGGCTTGCATGGGGGTGGGGTATGGAGGGAAGGAAGTGGACGGGTTTTGGAGACAGTTCAGAGGTAGAACAGTGTTTGCCTGTGTGTATTGAGGTGGCTGGTGAGGGTCTGGGGGGAGTTAAGGGTGATTACAGGTTTCCCTAAGTGTATCAGGGGAGGGTAGAGCCCTCCTCTGAGCTAGGGCATGTGGCAGCAACAGTGACCACACCACCATCCCTGCCCCTGGGCCAACACAGCTGGCTGCTCACAGAAGTGGGCAGGTGGAACCCAGGTCTCCTGGGTGCCTCTGTCCCACTTCACCCCAACTTTCACCCCTTCTGTTCTCCAGTCTGATGCTGGTGTAGCTGACAGCCCCTGGTCCAATAGTAACTGAAGGGTTGCCTCTCTCCCCCACAGATCTGAAGCCGTGGGTCTATAACTTCACCTACCCTGGAGCCAGAGATTTCTCCCAGCTCGCTCTGGATCCCCCCAGGAACCAGCTCATCGTGGGAGCCAGGTAATGAGGTGTAGGAGGGTCAGGGCCAGGAGTAAGGGTGCTTAGAATTGGGTGGAGTCACTGTTACTCGGGATGAGCTTAGTGTTCTCTTGGTCTCTGCCAGGCCCCTCTGTGTGTGTGAATGTCTGTCACCCACTGAAGGAAGCATGTGGTGGCTGGCTGGGGGGCTGGGGGTGGGGCAGGAAGAGTGACCCTTAGACCTCTCCATCTCAGCCAGCCCTCATACCTCAGTGGTTAGCACTTAGTGAGAATAGAGATGCCTGCTGGCCACCTCCTGCCCGGTCCCTGCTGTGCTGCAAGGACCTGCCTAGTAGGCAAACTCCTGGGAGCTTGTGCAGAGAAGGCACCCAGGAGCCCCCTGCTGGCCGCTGCATGGGGTGGCCGGGCACAGGCCATGAGACGCTTTTATGAAGGACTTCACTTCCCTCTGGCCTGGCTCCTGCATCCCCACCATCCTGATCCAGTATTCAACAGGCAATATTCTCTAGGAAGGAATTAGGGAGACTTTCTGGTGTGGAGTAGGAAGAACTAATTCCTCACAAAGCCATAGACCATTGGCTCTGGTAGGTAAGGAGCTTAGAGATGGTCTACTCCAGTGGTCCTGAAGTGTGTGTGGTCCCTGGACCAGCAGCACCAGCATCCCCTGGGAACTTGTTTGAAATGCACATCCTTGGGTCCACTCCGTCTTGAATCAGAAACTCGGGGGTGGGCCCAGCAGGTAACTCTGATGCACTCCCTCAAGATCACAGAGCAGGATGACAACCGAGTGTGGGGACCAGACCCCAGGTCTCCTAGCCCGAGAGCTAGAGTCTTTTCTGCTAGTCTCTGACAGCACTGGTAATTTTTAGCCCTCCACCACGGAGGTCATGGGGTCAGCTGGTCTGGGGTTGGGAGAGGGTGCCACTGGGCTGCCCTGTAGCTGACCACCCTTGCCTCTGGAGCTTTCCTTTGTGTCTCCACCCCTTTGCTGGCTGTATGAAAGGGAGGCGAGTCAAGAACAGAACACTGTACTGGGATGAAATGAGCTGGGTTTTGGTCCTGGGTGCTCTTGGCCTTTGAACCTCACTTTCCTCATCTGTAAAGTCTGAGTTCTAGTCTCTGTGCTGCCAACCTCACAGGGCTGTTGTGAAGCTGGGACTGAAAGCATTTTCCTTTCATTTTTAAATTTTGAACTAACTAGTTATTTTGTATCAGTATTTCATGTTACGGTATAGCATTCAAAAGGCATAAAAGTCACAGTGAAAAGCAGGCCAACCCCTCTCACACAAACAGGGCCCTCCTTGGGTCTGTCCTCCCAGAGGTAATCTGTAAATGTGCAAATATACAAGAGTATGGACTTTGTTTTCCCAGCAAGGAGAGGAATTGTTTTTTTTTCTATTTTGATATGAGTGTAGATTTACTTGCAGTTCTAAGAAATAATACAGGGAGATGCCATGTACCCTTCACCCGGTGTCCCCCAATGGTAGTATCTTGCATAAGTGTCATAGGTTACAATCAGAATACTATCCTTTGACCTAATTCCAGTTTCATCAGTTTTACACATGTACTTTTTACAACCCAATAGTAGCATCTGAAGACTCCACTGTGCTTGCAACTTGTGAAGCATTTTGAAAGCTGCCATTCATCCTGCTCCTGCCAAGTGCCAGGCACTATTTTACATACTATGTATGTAGTAAATCACTCATGAAATAAATAATCTCATACATGTAGTAAGTCATGCGTGCAGCAAATCACCCAATCTTCACAATAACCGCAGGCGGTGGGTTCTATGATTACCCCTGTTTTGTGGACCAAGAAACTGAAGCTCCAAGAGGTTAAGTCCCCTGCCTGTGCTCGCACTGCTCTTCCTGATCCACTCTAGGGCTTCCCCGTGTACATGTCTGGAGGCTTCTCACACACAGGTGAGGGCACACCTTTTTCTGGGTCCTTGAGCCTGCCTATGTCCTCAAATGGACAGGGGGAGTAATCAATCCTTGATGGTCCCTTGCGCTGCTTAGAGCCAGTATAGTGGGTCCCCAGCTGCTTTCTTCTCTTCCTTTCTCTAGGTCACTTTCCTTCCTCCTTCTCTTCTGCCTGACATTTTTTTTCCCTTCTCCCTGACCCCCTCGACCCCTGAAGTTCAGGCTAGGAAAATTTTTTATTCCTTTATAGCCCTGCCTTATTCCATAAGGGATTTAGGGCTGGTCAGGCTACAGACATTTCTCTCTGTTCTCATCTCCCAGAAGAGCCAAATGCGATGTTGTGATGAATGATTTTTGATGGGATAAAAATGAATACAGTGATGTAATGTCTCCCCTAATTCTTTAAAGCCATGAGCAGATGCCTGTGTTACCTGAGCAGACAGATGGGGCAGAGCCATGAGCTGGAGCCCATCTGTCTCCAGGCCAGGAGGGTGTGTGTGTGTTGGGGAGAAGCTCTGCTGAGGACCTGGGGAGGAGCCTGGGGGGGGACAGCAGAGGCCTAGGGCCAAGGTCACTGGTGAGGCCCACCCAGCCCCGGGACAGCAAAGAAGCTAAGTGGGGCCTGGGCCTGGAGCCAGACTTGGAAGAGAAGTGTCCTAACCTGAGGTGCCTCCTTCCAGCCCCCCGGTTCCTTTAGGAGGGCCCCTCCTTCTCTTTCTGGCCCACTCCATGACCTTTCCCCTCATTTCTCTTCTCAGCACAGCTGAGGTAGGCCAGAACTTTCTAAAGTAATTCCTAAAAAGTTCAGGAACCAAAAGAGGAATGGCCGAAAGAAGATAGAAGAAAGAAAGAAAATTCTTAGAGAAAACCAAGACTTCACCTGCTTGACATTAACAAAGCTTTTTAATGTGCATCGTACCATTCCTGTTTCTGTAGTTCTGTGAAGTGAGAAAGACAGGCATTAGGTTCTCCCTTGTACAGATGCAGACACTGAGGCTCTCAGAAGGCGCTCAGCAAGGGACTGAGCTGGAATTCTCCCAGTCTCTGCCACAGGGTCTATTCTGTGAACCAGGAATCGCTTTCCTGAGATATTGTGACCCGGTGATACTGCCACCTGCACGACTCCCAACTTCTGAGTCCATGTGGGGTGGCTTTCTGGCTCCAAAGTCCATGCAAAGAAATTTCAGCAGTGCCTGATACCTATGAGTGCTCCATAAGTGTCTGACATAGGGCCGGCCCGTGGCTCACTTGGGAGAGTGTGGTGCTGACAACACCAAGTCAAGGGTTAAGATCCCCTTGCAGATCATCTTTATTTAAAAAAAAAAAAAAAAAAAAAGTGTCTGATATTATTACTAGCAGTAGTATCATTATTTTTATTTAAGGTTTTTGAGCAGTGGGCTGATAAGATGAAAACAGTGTTTGAGGGTCTGGCAGCCCTGGGCAGGCTGGACTGAGCGGGGGGGAAGTCATGAGGCAGTGGATGGGGTGATTTGGGCTAGACGAGACAGGGTGGTCCAGAGAGGTGGCCATGGAAAGGTCAGATCTCAAGTCACTGACTGCAGGAGGGTCTACAAGAGATGAGGAAGCAGACAGGACCCCAGGGTCCTGAGATGTGGAGCCAGGAGAGCTGGCTGGCCTGTTTGAGGAGGGGCAGTGGGTCAGGGTGGTGGGCCAGGGAAGGAGGAAGCTGGCCTGAGTCCCTGCAAAAGCTCTGTGAAGCTTTATGTCCAACAGAAATGGGCTCTGTGGTTGGAAAAGGTGGAGTCAAGGGGTTCCTCCCTGGGCCTGCTGGGTCAGTGGGGAACAGAGACACGTGGGGCTTGGAGGTAGACAAGTCTGGGTTTCACTTACTGTCTCTGTGTCTTGGGCCATTTACCCCAACTGTTTACTCATCTGTAAAATGGGGTTTCCTGTATCTACTCCTAGGCTCTTGTGAAGAGTAAATGAGCCAATGGAAACAGTGCTCTCCCTGGGGTCTCAGCTGCACTAGGCCCTCTGCAGTTGGCACTCAGTCCTGGCACCCCATGAGGCCCTGGTGAGGAGGCTGCTGCCTGGGGTCCTGCCTACAGAACCGGCCTGACTTGTGATTTCCGTTTCTGTTTTCACAGGAACTACCTCTTCAGACTCAGCCTTGCCAATGTCTCCCTCCTTCAGGTACATTTCCTTTTCTTCCCTTTCTATAATTTCCCATATTTGGGAGCTGGGGGGTGGGCAACACAATTAGCAAGATCCAGAATCCAACTCCTAGGATTGAAAACAAGAGCCTCTTCCTCTTTTCACTGGCCGAGGACTCAGATGGACTCTGGCTATCAGGGTAACTGCTGGGAAGATACACATGGAGGCACACACAGGGCTCTTTCAAGAACACCAGGCTGGGGTGACCAACTCTCCCTGTGTGCCTGGGACTGAGGGACTCCCCAGGATGCAGAACTTTTAGAGCTGAAACTGGGACAGTAATGGGAAAACTAGGATGGCTGGTCATTCTGAGTCCAAAGCATGAATCCACAGGAGGATCTCTGAATTTGGGCCTCAAGGGAAAGGTGTTCCTGGTTCCTTTCGTAGCTGGGCCTGAGTGATCCTGTTCTAACTCAGCATTTTCACTGAGCTGTGATTGATTTATTACCTGCTGCCAAGAAGGACTCCCCAAGCATAATTCCCTAAATGCTCTGAGAGGCATTTTAATGGGATCCTTGATCCAGAACATTTATCCCAGATTGAGAAACAGATGCCAAACCATCTCTGCAGAGGCTGAACATTCTAGAGAAAGGAGGGACAATTCTTCTTCAGTGAAGGGAGAGCCTCAATTCTCATGTCTAGGGGGCTTTGGGTATCTCAGTGATCAAGTGTGCATTGAGCAATTAACTGTTAACTGTGTGCCAGAATTGAGCTGGGGGTTGAGAGATATAAGAAAAGCAGTCTTAGACCTCCAGGAAAAGATGATGAGTGACATATATGACCTAATTAAAAGTTAGGAGTTAATCAAGCATAGAGTTTCACTGCCACAGTCAGTTAGGGAAGGGGAAACCTCTTTGGTGAGCTGGTGTGACTTTCTGGTCTCCTTGCCTTCTAGCCACACTTGGGTCCACACCCCCAGAAACCATTACAGCTCCTAGCTGGTCACCAGAGGGGAGGTGTAAGGGAGCAGGAAAGGTGTGCCCATTGGAAGGGTGAGGTCAGGAGGAACTAGCGCAAGTTGAAAGGAAATACCATTTATCTGTTTTTCTGTCCTTCTATATGTACTTTTACCAGCCAGCCTGCCCATCCATCCATCCACCCACCCACCCACCCACTAAACATTTATTGAATACCTGCTAAAGGCCAGGTCTATTCCTAGGCATAATATTAGACAATTTGAGTTACAAAGGTGAATCAGGCCAATCCCTTGTCTCAAGGAACATGCACATAAGAAATCACATATGATTCCTTTTCCTGGAGGGGGACCATGTGGCATGTTCCCGGGGCCTGGGCTGGAGCAAGGCAGGGGAAGTTCCCAGAGGCAGCTCAGTCACAGCAGCCAGTCCAGAGCCTAGTTTCCAAATGGCATCCACAGAAAGTGAAGTCAAGATGCTAAACCCAGTAGGTCAGGGCCTGGGGGAAACCAGTGCAGAGGAGGTTCAAAGTGGGTAGGAGGAAGTAGTTCCAGGGTCCTGCCCTGAGCGCCAGGCAACTGGCTTTTTATTTGGTTTCCATGGCCTGCAAATGAAAGTCTTCTGGGAGCCTAAAGTGGCTGATGGGAGGAAGGGAAATAGATGCACAGAAATAATAGCAGTGCTGTGGGAAGCATGCTGGGGAGGGGTGGCCTGGAGGCGTGAGGAACCTTTTGGGCTCAGCAGGGTTTGCAAAGGCTTCCCAGAGGAGCTGCCCTGGAGCTGGAGCTGGAAGGTTGTGTTTGCCAGGCGGCTGAGGAAAAAAACAGAGGTGTGAAATAGCATGCAGCACTGAGGGGCAGGGGCAGGGAGTGGGAGTGGGGTAAGGGTGGGAGATAACACTCTGGAAGAGCAAGAGGCCATGTTGCACGGAGTCTTCATTGCCAAGCTGAGGGATCCTTATTTTATTCTGAAGGTAATGGGGACCTTTAGAATGGCATGAGTGGATTTGGTGTTTAGATCACCTGGCCCAGTGCAGATAGGGTTAGTGAAGGAGCTAATGAGACAATTGCAATAGTCTAGGCGAGTGATGGGGAGAGCTGAAAGGAGGCAGTGGCAGTGGGGACAGAGAGAAGACAGAGGGAGGGGTCCTAAGGTGGCAGGATCACACAGAGTCACCGTGTCACACAACTGCAGGGAGCACTAGGCTCATTGTCCTCTGTATGAGGGTGACCTCTGGTGTTGGGGAAATTGGCAGCCCAGGAGGATTTAGTGATGTCGGGACCACAGTGGTGGCATCTAGGTGTCTGGCTTGCACAGCTAGGTACCATGAATGAGGTTGGAAATGGGGCCATCCTGACTCTAGGCCACTGTTCTCCCTCGGCTGTCCAATAGACCCAGCGGAGGAGCTTTAGAAAACACTGGTGCCTGGGTCCCACCCTCAGGAACTCTAACTTAATTGCTTAGGGGTACAGCCTGGGCACTGGGATTTTTAGAAGCTCAGCTAGATTTAGGAACCACTGCTCTAGGATGTCAGGAAGGCCTTTTGTGTAAATGCTGCCCAGCTGGTGTGGCCTCCCAGGTCTCCTTGACAGCTGGCCCAGGTTATAGGTCACATACCTTACCTTAGGACTATTGGGACTCTCCACTATTAGGACTCTCCACTCTCCACTTGAGGCCTGGGGTTTGGTTCATCCAGTTCAGTGTTAATCTGGTTTCAGCCATGGGCAGATATCTGTAGCCCCATAGCTGTGTTGGGGGCAGAGGCTCAGCTTCATGGGGATTCCCTAAAGGGCCCTGCAAACCAGAGCACTAAAAACCGATTTTACCACCTTCCCCAGGACGTCTCATAGGGGCCTGACCTCAAGAGTTCAGACCGAATTCTCCATGACAGAACTAAGGAAATAAATACATTTTACGTCCACATTCCCCCCTTAGGAGATACCGTCTGGCCACAAAGGGGAGAGAACAGGAGAGAGGTTGGGGCAGCCCATCCAGGGCCCCCTTTACGAGGCTGGCCGCAGACCTCAGCCTCTAGTCCTCAGTACCTGGTCCTCTGGTCTGTTGCCTGGCATGGTGAGAAAGCTCTGACTTTTGACTGTAAAAGCCTGGCTTCAGCAAGTGCCTGGCCATTGTCCTATCTGGGGGCTTTGGGTACCTGCTGATCAGCTTTCAGTCCTAAGCGTCTGCCATCACAAGTGGCTCACCAGCAACCTAGTGCTAAAGTGCCAAGTGCTGCACCACGTTGCTGACAGGGGAGGCAGGGCCAAGCCCAGCTTCCTTTATTCTCTACTTGGCCTGGGGATTCACGTGGGTTATAACACTCCATTACAGAGGCAACTGATCCTCCCACTAGGCCCCAGGGTATGATTTAAGCAAACTGAAAACTCAATGCTTTATTGATAGTTTAAATAATTAACATTCCTTAAAAAAAAAATCTGAATGTAAACAGTTTATGCAAACCAGTATCCATTAAAGGGACTTCTAAGTACCTAACCCCTATTAAACAATTTATGTAAACTACTGTTCCTTAAGGAAAACTGAAATACCCAGCTCCTTCCCAATTCTCCAAGTACTGAAGGAAGGGGAGGTGCAGCTAGGAGAGCAGATGGGGCAGTGGGTGGGGTGGGGGGTGGGGGAGTGGGAAGAGGTAGGGGGAGAGGGAAAGTAGGGGAAATCAAATCAGCCCACTTACGATGGTTATTTATCAGTGCAACTTAATACACTGATCTTGGGAAAGAAAAGGAGGTGAGTGATTAACAGTGTTAGGGGGCTGCTGAGAGGACCAGCATGATGAGCTATCCTGGACTTGGCAACTAGGAGCTCATGAGTGAATTTTGCCAGAGGAGAGCCAGGGGGTGACGTGGCTGGAGGCCTAATTGCAACGGATTTATGATCTTGGGTTGCCAGATGTCCCACAAGCGCAGAAATTTGGACTCTTCGGCACACATGCATCAGGAGGCATAATGGGGCTTTGTTGGGGCCTGAACAGACACCGAGGGTGATTCCTGAGCCATCTTCCAGCTTATTATCCCCGCATCCTCCAAGCTTGAATCTGGCAGCCCCAAAGTGGTTTGAAATTTAAACTCCTTCAGGTGGTGGACTCAATGCTCAGAAGATGTGTTTATACTCAGCCATCATCCCTGGCTCCCAAGTGATGAGGGGAGTTGCTGAGTCCACAAGGAGATGATCCATGTCTCTGAGTGTCTCATCTGCTCTCTGCCATAGCACAAAAAACCACGCAGCTACTCTATTACTAGAGATCACCATCCTGGAATTTCTGGGACAGTCCTAGTTTAAAGCATTCTGTGTGCCAGACTGATCTTACATGTCTATCTCCACTCCTCACAAACTCCACTGAAAAGAGTTAGAAATTGTAAAAGGCACACACCCATAATGACACAGAACGGAAAAGGAGATGTCAGTGGAGAAGAGAGTACATGCATTCCAGGGAGATGGAAAGTGGATGGAGCGATCCCAGATGGCTTAGAGTGGGATGTGGCCAGAAAGCAAGCCAACTACCCAGAAGGGCTCAGAAGTTGGGGTGTTGGGGATTGTGGAATGTGAGGAGGAGGTAAAAGGCTGAAAACGGAGGATTGATAGAAATTCTCCAAACTGAGAGGTTGGAACCCAGGTCTCCTATCCCATCCTGCACAGCAATCCCTTCTTCTACTTTCTCCCTCTCCCCAACAAAGGGGACTGAGAACCTTTCTCCAGTTACCCAGCTGGAGAGGCTCCATATTTAGGGACCCGAGGAAAGGTGAAAGGCACTGATGGGGTGCAGGGCTAGAACAAAGAGCTCAAGTGAAAGTCTGCTAAACCCCCCCACCACCTTATTCTGAGGTTGGAGATTAGAGGAGGCCTCCAGAGACCAGACTTCTAGAATATGAAAGAGAGGATCACCCAGTGAAAAAGGCACCTTACCCAGCACCCTAAGAGAAGCCCAGCAGTCCATGCAAGCCCTACCCATGGAATTTCCAATGAGTACTTTACTTTTAAAGCAAACAAACAAACAAATACAATATTTTATCATGTAAAATTTCATACACATACAAAAGTAGGCAATAGTACAATAACCTAGTGTTCTCAGTAGCAGCTTAAAAGCATAAACAGTTATCAGTGCGTGGTCAGTCTTGTTTCTTCCATATCCTTCACTTCCCTGTCCTGAATCATTTTGAAGCAAATCTCAGACATATCATGCCATCCATAAATATTTCAATATACATTTCTAAATGAGGAGGAGTCTTTTTTTTAAGCAACTTAAAATTGATAATAATTTCACATCACTCAATATCCAGTTAATGCTTGTTTCTCTAATCATCTTACAACATTTTAAAATAATTTTGGTTGTTTGAATCAGGATCCAAATATGTTGCAATTTGTGGATATGTCTAAGTCTCTTAAGTAATGTTTCCTCTCTTTCTCTCTTTGTGCATTTTATTTATTGAAGAAGTCTAGTCATTTGTCAGAGTTTCCCACTGTCTGGATTTTGCTGCCAAGTGGTGTAACTTAAGATGTTCCTCTATTCCCTGTGTCACCTGTAAACTGATAGATCTAAAGACTTCATTCAATTTAGATTCTGGCTAGATTACATGTAGGTATTATGTACCTCCTTTAGGAGGTATATAGTGTCTGATTTTCTCTCTTTTTTGATATTAGCAACCATTGATGATCATTTCCTAGATCCTTTAGCTCTTTAGGTGTTACAGAGTATTACCTGGACTACATATACAAAAATAAACTTCTTCTGATAAATGATTTGACTACCCAGTGATACAGTCTTATAGGAAAGGCAAGATAATGTTTGATACTCTGTCTTTATTTACTAGTTTTCAATTAGTGAGCTGGTTTGCTAGACTCTTTCAATGGTGGTCAATTAATTTTAGTCTTTTATTATTATCATTACAGACGTATAGATTTATACATTGTCGATGTGTTTCAATCCATTGCAGTTATCTTTCATGACTGTCCCACCTTTCACCAGTGGGAGCCTCTCTTCAAGTTGGCTCCGGGGTCCTGCTGACCCTCCCCTAGTCGTCTTTGGTGGCATCCTTGCTATCTGATGGGACAAGATATTCCAGGCTCACCTTCTGCATTTGCTGCCCCAGACCTGGGATCAGCCATTTTTCCAAGAAGCCCTGATTCTTTTTAGTGGGAAGTGGTTGGTGGTTTATTTTTAAATATGAACAAATAGCCAAAAATCACCAGATATTTGAGGAAAACCTCTAAAGTGCAAGAGAAGGCCAAAACAAATAAGCAAACAAAATGAAGGAAGCTGTGAGAAACGGACACAATTTGAAAAAAATACAAAGAACCATTTTTTAGAATTAATTGTAAAAAATGAATTAGTATCTTCTGAAATATAAAAAGCATTGTTTATAAAACAATAAATTAAAAATATGGAAAATGGGCTGGCTGATTGGCTCAGTTGGTGAGAATGTGGTCTTATAATACCAGGGTCAAGGGTTCTGATCCCTGTACCAGCCAGCTGCCAAAAAATAATAATAATAAAATAATAAAATAAAAATATAAAAGTTAAAAATGCGATTGGGAAAAAAATCGAGTTGAAGGATTAGAAGATAAAGTTGAAGAAAAATCTACCAGAAATTAGAAAAACAAAAAACAAGAAAAAAATCGAGTTGAAGGATTAGAAGATAAAGTTGAAGAAAAATCTACCAGAAATTAGAACAACAAAAAACAAGAAATGAAAACTAAGAGAGAAATATCAGAAAACTAGAGGATCCATGCACAAGGGCCAACAGTGGATTGGATTAATGAGTTCCAAAAAAGAGAACAGAGAAAAAGGTAAGGAAGAAAGGATGGAATAACATAAGAAAATTTTCCAGAACAGAGGATGTCTTCACATTGAAAAGGTTGACTGAGTTCCCAAAAGAGACCCCTACTAAGGCACAGCACTGTCAAGTTCAGGTCACTGTTATTAAAGAGAAGATCCTAAAAGTTCCAGAGCCTAAAGAAAAAAGGAGGGGAAAAAGGTCACTGCACAGGATGGGGAATAAGAATTGCAGCAGATTGCTCAGTAGCAATGCTGGAATCTAGAAGACAATAGACAAATAAATGCCTTTAAAATTCTGAGCAAAAATTGTGCACGGCCTAGAGTCCTGTATCAAAACTATCGATCAAGTATGAAGAGAGAATAAATCAGACACGCAAGAATTTTTAAAAATTGATCTACCATGTTCCTTTTCTTAGGAAGATACT
Source organism: Galeopterus variegatus (assembly GCF_000696425.1). Lineage (NCBI taxonomy): Eukaryota > Metazoa > Chordata > Mammalia > Dermoptera > Cynocephalidae > Galeopterus > Galeopterus variegatus. Next base: position 78,966 of record NW_007729584.1, read on the forward strand.
GGAGATGTGTTCTACAAAATAAGCAAGTAAATCAAGAAAGAGGGAAACATGGGATTCAGAAAGCAAGAGAGGAGAGAAGGTAAGTCCCAGATTAATAACCAAGCAGAAGGCTTCAGGAGCAACCAGTCCCCTGGCACAGGAGGATGGAGGCTGGGGGACAAGGAAGGGGATGGGAACTAATAGATTACCTGGATCATTTGTGCGTGCAGGTAGAAAATGATATTGAGAGGGATTCATTCGTAAGACCTGTTGGACATTTGGGAAAAATTAGTGTTAGGTACATGCAATAGCAAATGAAGAAAATCAAGACAATTATTCAGTCTGGGAAAAACAAAAAGTTGCTCAAGAAAGGAGACCTCATCAGAATATGAATATTTCATTGTTTCTCACATGTACATGGTTTCACATTTTAGTGAGTCTGAAACTGGGATGTGTCTTTCAGTCAAAGGCATGTTACAGTCACTCTTGGCCAGACCGTATCCTGATACACTTGTCATTGCCTGTGCAGGCCTGAACTTGGTCATTATTTCTGGTGTTCTGACCAGACAACAGCAACCCACAATCCATTTTAGGATCATATGAAGAAGGAATATGAGTCCTGATTTGTCAGAAAACCTTCTGTGGACACCTCTAGTAAGATCAAGAAAGTGCCAGCATCCACACGTGCAGAACGGGGTCTGTGCAGAACGGGGTCAATGGCTTGGAAGAAAATCCTGAAGACCAGAGTGGAATGTTCTTTAAGAACGGCTGTGTCACTGACACCCTGGGTGGTTCAAAGAATGATTCTCTAAGAACACCAAACATTAACAACAACAAACCAGCACTGTCAACTCTGAGTAGAAAAGTGATTCAGAAGAGGTGAACTCCGAATTCAAAGAAGGCTTAAGGATAATTACCCAATTGATTTTGCTTATTTTATTTGTAGGCACAAGATTGATATTTGATAAAAAAAATGTCTAAAAAAGAGCATTTTCAATAAGTTTACATTAAAAGCTTAAGTAATTAGAGGTTTGATTGGCAACATTTTCTTTCTTAGTGGTTCAGATTACAAACCACGGGTGTCTTACCTTCAGTGAAGTCTGGAGTACCCATTGGTAGCAGTGAACAATTTTTATGTATTTACAATAATGTAAATGCTGATGTTGGTTTTAATTAAAAATATGAAATAGTTAGGATGAGAAGGGAGGAAATGGATGTGTGCTTTAGTATAGGAAAGGATAGGAATGGGTAAGTGGGAAAAACCTTCACCTTCATAACAGGAAGTCAAAAGATGAAGTCTCGGACTGATACATATTTTTGAGAAATTGGATTTAAAAAACACAGAAACCACTAAAAGAGTTGAAAGTGGTTGTCCTTGGGAAAAGGGGTTGGGTGTGGGAGGAGTGGCTTGCTGGGGTTTTTATTGATTTTTTTTTTCCATATTATTTAACTGTTTAAATTCTGTGCATCATTACTTTGATAAAAAAATTAATTAAAAATAAATAAAATGACTCAAAAAGCCTGTTCTCTGCTGTTATCTTTATAAATGTACATATTCCTTCCAAGCCATATGGTCTAACTTTTGATAGGAGAAATCTGTTTACTGGGAGAGGCTGCAGGATGTAGCAGAAAGAGATTAGCTCTGGTGTCAGTTGTCAGGGTGTGCATCTCGGGTTTGTTGCTTACTAGCTGCGTGACCTTGGGCAAATTGCTCAGCCTCCCTGGGCTTTAGCTTCCTCCCTGTAGAATGAGCACACAGCTCTGCATTTGGCTGCTGTTGTGAGGATGAGAGGAGAGAGTGTCCCAAGCCCTAGGCGTAGTGCCTGTCATGTTGTTGAGCTCATTGTAGCTGTAACTCCTTTTTATTGTACCCATGTGCCCCCACCCAGTGGGATTCCCACACCCTTAGGAACAAGGGTGACCCCTTCAACATGCCTCTGTGCTCAGGGACCTCAAGGCCCCAGTGAGGACCTTTTGCCCTTTCAGTACCCCCGCGGCCGCCCGCTGCCCAGAGCTTTTGGCCTAGACATCTTCAGCGTTTATGGGTCGTTGCCCTTTTCTGCCCCCTTTATGTCCCTCTGTTCTCTCTTATCAGGCTCAGCCTGGGAGCTGATGGGTCCTGAGTATGACAAGGCTTGTTTCTGTCTAGATGAACCCCTAGGCTCTGTGGCCAGACGCCAGGGGTCACTTGCCTTTCTCCAAGGCCTGGGAGAGGCATAGGCCTGAGCCCTGGACCTGGCATGGTGGGATGAACCCAGTCTGCTCTCAGGCCTGAGGGGAGGCCTGACCAGACTCATCACCCAGCTCCTGAATCCAGGGTCTGCAGAAGGCAGCCTCCCTCCGCATCACAGAACAACCATCTCCAGGTTAGGTCTCTGAGCCTAGAAAGCAGAGAACGGCCCTCCTGTTCCCTCTCTGTGACCCCAGCTTCCCCTCCCAGACCTTGGAGCTCTGCAGGCAGTGACTTCATGGCAAGAAGCAGCCTCGTTAGGAATTAGAAGCTGGTGGGTGTCCCCCCGCCCAGTTTGGATGGGAAAGCTGCTTGCTCAGGGCTCCCTCTCCCAGGACAGGTAGGCAATTCATGTTTATACATGTGACCCAGAAACACATAATGAGCCACACCAGGGCTGTTGACATTGCCTAGACTTTGAAGGGTATCCTCCCTTCAGCTGCTATTCAGGGAGAGCAGAGACAGAATAGATGAAGAGGAAAGGGGGATCCTGGGTGGGAACAGCCCTCTCCTATTGCCATGGGCATGTGAGGACATGGTACTGTGCTCCAGGTCCCTGAGTGAAAGTTGCATCCCAAACATGTTACCCCACGACAGAGTGATGCTACAAGAAGGAAACAAGAAGGGAGGTGCAGGCGATGGAGGGGTGGGGAGGACAGCAATCAGGAAAGGGGAAGTCCTAGGCCCTTAAGACAGTGGAATAAAGAGGAAAAACAAACAGCCTTTGGAATCAGGAATGTGGGTTCTAATCCTTGCTCTACCACATACACTTGACCTTAAGCAAGTCACTCAGAACCTCAGTTTCCTCATCTGTTAAGGAGAAAAAACAAAACAAAACACTATGCAGGGTCGTTGTGGGAAAATGAAATCTCCTGTATAAAAGGTCTGCAAAATCTAGCCTTTCCTCCCTCCCTGCCTCTCGCTCAGTTGGGGGACATCTGGCACATAATAGAGGCACATTTCCTCTCTCGCACTCAGGGCCTGAGGTGGATTGAAGGTCCTTCTTGGCCACTTCCAGCTCCTTGGCTGACCTTGGGCAGGAAGGATGGGGACAGAGCATATGGAAGCTGTTACTCCAGGCTGTCGCTGACCCAAGCAGGCGGGAGGGTGTTGGGCTGATGGCCGTCCACTCATTAAAGGCCTCTGGGTAAGAGGATCTGGCGGTCCATCCAGGTCCACAAGGATGTGGTGAGAGGACCCTCACCCTGCAGGCGGTCCCTGAGCCTTTCACAGCTTCCTGTCCACTGCAGACATGGGCTGCTGCCTGCTCAGGTGGTGAGTGACAATGAATGGCACAGCCTGTGATGTCTGTGTGTTCCTCCCACAGGCCACAGAGTGGGCCTCCAATGAGGACACACGCCGCTCGTGCCAAAGCAAAGGGAAGACTGAGGTACGTGGCCTTAGTGGTCCCAGGGGGCCAGTGTGGAGCTGGCAGGAGACTTGTGGTTGCAGGGATGGAGGGACACAGTGTGAGGTCTTGTGCTTGGGAGGCCTGGCTCAATACGCCAGGGCTGCTTGTGCAGGTGACACTGCAGCCCTGTGGCTAGTCAGTCCTGAGCACCTGAGTGGACAGTGACGCAGAGAGATGGCTGGGTAGGAGGGGAGTGGGGTGGATGTGGGGTAGAGGGGAACACTGTGGGAGAGGACACCCAGCACACCTTTGATTACCCAGCAGAGCTGTGCCCCTGTTCCCTTCCTTCCTACCTTAGGAGGAGTGTCAGAACTACGTGCGCGTCCTGATCGTCACTGGCCGGAAGGTGTTCATGTGCGGGACCAACGCCTTTTCCCCAGTGTGCTCCAGCAGACAGGTGGGGTGGCTCAGGGTGCGACAGGCTTCTGGAGGGCACCGAGGGAGGGTTCTTCACCCAGGCACCCAGCCTTGGAGGGGGGTTGCCAAATTTAGCAAAAAAACAAACCCAAAGCCAAAACAAAGGAAAGGATACCCAGTTAGATTTGGATTTCACATAAACAACAAATGGTATTTTAGCAAAACTATGTCCTGTGCAGTATTTGAGACAAACTTTTTCTAAAAAATTATTTGTTTGTCATCTAAAATTCAATTTTAACTGGGCCTCCTGTATTTTATTGATCAGCCTTACCTTGGAGGGTCCTGACTAGGGGGCAGGGGCCAGAGGCAGGTGCAGCTCCTGGCAGGACGTGGCCCTCCACATGGCTGCGCCCTCAGAGGTACTATGGGGTGGGCAGTGAGGAGGATGCTGGAGGAGCCCAGAGGCCCAGGAGAAAACAAAGCTCTGGGATGGAAAGAAAAGGCAGCCCTAGGGCCTCAATGAAAAGCATCCCCTTCTCCCGATTGTCCCCAGGTGGGGAACCTCAACCGGACTATCGAGAAGATCAATGGTGTGGCCCGCTGTCCCTATGACCCGCGCCACAACTCCACAGCCGTCATCTCCTCCCAGGGGGAGCTCTATGCCGCCACAGTCATCGACTTCTCGGGTCGGGATCCTGCCATCTACCGCAGCCTGGGCAGCGGACCACCACTCCGCACTGCCCAGTATAACTCCAAGTGGCTCAATGGTAAGGAGACTGGGGCTCCCCTGGTCCTGATCCCGCCAGCCCATCCTGACTGCCCATCCATCCGTTCTCCTTCCTGCCTAACCTCTGCCAGGGCTCACACTTGCTTCATCAAGGAAGAGGCCCAGAGTAGGGCAGATGTTGGCCCAAAGACCACAGCGTTTTGGAGATGGACCCCAGCTGAAATCACAGATGTCCTGAGGACCAGAACAGATGGAGGGTGGGCTGTTAAGGGAGAGAGTGAGTTTGGAATTGATTTCAAAAAACGGTTGTGGGAAAGAAGCAATTACAGGGAGGTTGGTGTGAGTTTCCTGCCCCATGGGATTGAATCCCTGCTTCTCCACTGACTAGCTGTGTGGCCTTGAGTGAGTACTTAACCTCTCTGTGCCACAGTGTTCTCATCTGTAATATGGAGATAACCAAAGGACTTGGTTCAAAGGCTGTTAGGAGGATCAAATGCATTAGTCTATACAAAATACTTATGATAGTGTCTGGTACCCAGTGTGTGCTCAGCAATACATGTTAACCACTATAGCTGCACTTTGTATTGGCGGTGGGAACAGGGTTAGTTAGACCCCCAGGGCACTAAGCTGACAGACGTGAGGGGTGTCAGGATGCCTTGGCTTGAAGTAGCCAAGTCCTCCTGACTCTGCCCCCTAATTCCCTGCCGGCCTGACCCACCCTTTTCCTCTTCTGCCCCCAGAGCCAAACTTTGTGGCAGCCTATGACATTGGGCTGTTCGCATACTTCTTCCTGCGGGAGAACGCAGTGGAGCATGACTGTGGGCGCACCGTGTACTCTCGGGTGGCCCGCGTGTGCAAGAACGATGTGGGGGGCCGATTCCTGCTGGAGGACACGTGGACGACGTTCATGAAGGCCCGGCTCAACTGCTCCCGCCCGGGCGAGGTCCCCTTCTACTACAACGAGCTGCAGAGTGCCTTCCATCTGCCTGAGCAGGACCTCATCTACGGAGTCTTCACCACCAATGTGTGAGTCCCTGCCTGCTGTCACCCCTTTCCTGTGACGTCAGGAACCTGCTCCAGCCTGCCTTTGCTGCCTGGTGGGTGGGCTTGACAGGTTCCTCTCTGATCCCTTGTTTCTTCATCGACAAAATGGGGATTGCTGTGCCTCCGCACCGGTCGTCTGGGGATTTTGTGCCTCACTGCCTCCGGAGTGGTAAGCATGTGTTCTGGGTTGCTGGGAAGGGCAGACCTAGGCCAGAGGTGGAAAAAGCCAAAGGAGCTGCATTATGGCTCCACGAAGGAAGAACTTGCTGGTGATGAAAGTGAGAAAGCCTGCTGTGGTGAGGGGATGGCAGCCCTGGGAGAGTTCAGCAGCAGCCCAGAGGGAGGCTCAGCAGAGATCTCTCAGGCCCCCTCCAAGCTCAGGACTCTGTGATTCTGCTAAATCTAACAGAAGAGTCTTCTGGCAATTCTGCTATCCCATCTAGACTGCACTGTAAAACACAGTCTGGGAAACAGAGCCCTTTTGTTTCCTAGGTGTGAGGAAGGTTAGCCCTCATGGAGATCATGAGACCCTTCTTCCACCACCTCCTTCTGTGTAGAGGCTAACCCACTCAGGGGACTTTCCTGTAGACCATGATGGGTGAGCATCAGAGACCAAGGAAAGTGTTTGCTGTACAAGATGCTACATACAGTGCCCTTTGTATGCAAGGACATCAGACACCTCAGAGCCATAGAGTGGGGTTTGCTTTCCTTGGACACCAGGTAGCAGACACTGAATGAGGCCCAGGCCAGCTATAGGAGGGACAGTCTGAGGGGATGGACAGGGATGACAGTAAGGCTGGGAAGCAGGAGCAGAGAGGCCAGCCAAGCCAGCAGGCAGACATGCCGTACAGCCCACACAGGCCATGAGCTGCAAGCTGGCTGGCCAGGATGTAGTGTGCCCAGCCCTCAGCACCAGAGGTGGGCGGCCATGAGCAGAGGGCAGGAGTAACTGGAGAGGCATCAAGAGAAATGGCATCAATGTGGATTGGTCATAGTTTATTTATTGAGCACCTTCTCTATGCCAGGTGCTTGTCCTGGTGGGGGTGGAGCACCGGCCAACAAAAGCAAACATGGCTGTGTCCTTAAGGAGCTTACACTCTAGAGAGGGTGATGGACATTAAACAACCAGCTTTAACGGTGATAAAAGGCAGTGTGCAAGAAAGCTCTAAGTGTTTGGAGGGGTGGTGACCAGGGAAGGCTTCCTGTAGGAAGTGACTTCTACAGGATGTGTGGAAGTTAACTAGGGGAGAAGAGCATTTCAGCCCTAGGGAACAACACATGCAAAGCTTTAGGGTGGGAAGAAATGTTTCAGGAACTGAGCAGAGACCAGTGTGGCAGGAGCTTCAAGGGTGAGGAGGAAAAAGGAGAGGAGGCTGGAGGGGTAGGGCAGGGAGGATTGTGTCCCGAAGGGCCCTGTAGACTGCTTTAAGGTTTTGATCTTTATCCTCAGAGCAAGGAGAAGTTATTGGAGGGTTTCAGGCAGGCCAGCAACCAGCTCAGGTGTGCATTTTGAAACGCTCACTCTGGCTGCTGTGTGGAGAATGGATTAGGAGACTGGACAGGCTACAGGGAGACACCAGGAGGACAGTGCAGCATCCAGGGGGAGTGGAGGGGACTGAGAGCAGGTAGAGGTGGAGAGAAATGGACACATTCGGGAGTGGAACTAAATATGAAGAATGGAATTGGAAAGATTTAGTATGGGTGGTACTGTCTGTGAGAACTGTTCACATCAGACTCGTGGAAATGTGATTCTGTGATTGAAAGGGTCTTAGAGGTCGTCTGGCTCAGGGTGTTGCAGGCTACAGCATGAATCAGTAGTTTATTAACCAGATTTTTAAATAAATAAATTGGAATAGAATAGAATAAAAATTCCAGAGTAAAACATAGTAAAGGTAAGTATTGTTTCATGAAACTTCATTACAGATTGTGTGTTATACTGAGCTGTAATGTAAAATACATTTTTTACTGTTTGCCATGGACTAAAATGTTTGAAAAACACTGACTCCTCCCATCAGATAAGGGAAAGGGAGAAGTAGCACAGAAGGGTCCACCAGGGCTTCTTGTCAGTGGGTCTTTCCCAGAGTGTTAGGACCACATCTCCTTGTCTGTGCCACCCCCATGGTGCAGAATGGACGTGACAGCAGCTGTGGGTTTTAAGCAGAGGGTGCCAAGGCTTTCAGGGAGGGCAGCATCCTGCCATCTCTTGCCTTTCAGAAACAGCATTGCCGCCTCTGCTGTCTGCGCCTTCAACCTCAGTGCCATCTCCCAGGCTTTCAGTGGCCCATTTCGCTACCAAGAGAACCCCAGGGCTGCCTGGCTCCCCATCGCCAATCCCATCCCCAATTTCCAGGTATACCTTCTCCTCTGCTTCTCTCTCTTCACACACTGCCTTCCTCCAGACTACCAGCCATAAGCCAGTTCCCAACCGCTTAGCACAAACACCAGACCTGTCCCTGCTGGTCTGCACCCATCTCTGAGGCCTGGGCTGGTTCCCTAAAAGGGTGGTAACCCTCTGAGACTGTGAGTGAGAAGAGCAGAGTGGTGCGAGGCACAGCAAGGAAGCATGCTCTGAGCCATCTCTAAATGTGACCCAACACCTGCATGGGGCAGGGAGGTGGGACCTCAGCTCTATGCAGTGTAGGGGACCAAGAGAGTACCACACAAGCTGTCTGGCCAGTATTTGGGGATTTTTGCTGGAGCTTACTCTCAGTGTGTCCAGCGTGGGTACTAATGCCTGTAGGATCTCTGAGTGCTGGGAGTGTGGTCAGGGGCCAGCCATGGGTGGTGGGAGCATGCTCTGAGTGGTCAGGTCCTGGCCATGGGAGCATGTGATGGAGAAGGGGAAAGATCAAGGGGGCAGAGGAGGCTGCTGATGGTTGACTTTCATGTCCTTCCAACTTCCTGCCCAGGAGGCGGTGTGCAGCTGGGAAAGACTTCAGGCTTTGCAGTCTGACAATCCTGGCCCAGATCTAGCATGTCTCTGTGTGCCCTTGTGTCACCCTAACTCCTGAATCTCTTTTTCCTTATCTGGAATTAGGGGTTATACCATGACAGATGATAATGGCTCATAGATATGTGCAAAGGTTGATATGCCTGGAATGTAGTAGTTGCTCTATAAAAAGTGGTCTGCCTTCCAGCTCCTGTGGGGGAGGGTAAATCACAGGACACTTGTCTACACTCAAAAATGACCCATTTTTAGATAGTCCAGCGATATGCCTGGAATGTAGTAGTTGCTCTATAAAAAGTGGTCTGCCTTCCAGCTCCTGTGGGGTAGGGTAAATCACAGGACACTTGTCTACACTCAAAAATGACCCATTTTTAGATAGTCCAGACCTCTTTGCTCTCCTTCCTTCTCTTCCCCAGCCCTCGCAGGTCCCTCCTCTCCCATCTTCCCAGCCTGGTTTCCTCTTATTTCTTAAAGAAGAGGCATCCCTCCCTGGAAAGGGTACAGGGGACCCAGTAGGGATATTGGGGGTGGAGGACGTTGGGGAATCAGCATCTGCCCACCTGGGTTCCAAAGAAGGAGGCGGGTAGGGGGTCGCGGCAGCCCCGGCGGCCGGGCACGCGTGACCTGGCTCCCTCTGGCAGTGCGGCACCCTGCCCGAGACGGGCCCCAACGAGAACCTGACGGAGCGCAGCCTGCAGGACGCGCAGCGCCTGTTCCTGATGAGCGAGGCCGTGCAGCCGGTGACGCCCGAGCCCTGTGTCACCCAGGACAGCGTGCGCTTCTCTCACCTCGTGGTGGACCTTGTGCAGGCCAAGGACACGCTCTACCACGTGCTCTACATCGGCACGGGTGAGCAGGCCAGGCCCGACCCGGCAGCGGGTGCGGGAGGGGAGGTGGCGGAGGGGCGGGGGCGGGGCCGCGAGGTTCCGGGGCCTTCAAGGCCACCCTCGTCTGGCCCCTCAGAGTCGGGCACCATCCTGAAGGCACTGTCCACGGCGTGCCGCAGCCTTCGCGGCTGCTACCTGGAGGAGCTGCACGTGCTGCCGCCCGGGCGCCGCGAGCCCCTGCGCAGCCTGCGCATCCTGCACAGCGCCCGCGCGCTCTTCGTGGGGCTGAGCGACGGCGTCCTGCGCCTGCCGCTGGAGCGCTGCGCCGCGCACCGCAGCCGCGGGTAAGCCACCTGGGGTCGCATCCCTGCCCAGTCCCCAGTTGTGTGCCTTTGGACAAGTCACGTCACCTCTCTGACCGCGGTCTCCTCACAAGGTATCTTGCAGGGTTTTGGTGGAGGTTAGTTGGGATAATCTGCATAAAGCACTTATCACTGCCTGGGGGAGTATGTGGTTAGCAAACTTTGATGGCTGTTGTTATCGCTGTTGTCAACCCCATAGGGCCTGTCAGCCATCTCTAGCCTCTTGATTTAGCCTCAGTCCCTTCAGATTAGAGGTCTTTATCTTGGAAACCACAGCACTTACTGCCTAGATGTGGGGGCAGGTGGGAGATGAGGCTTTGAGTCAGCTCCGGATTTTTGCTCCTCTTCCTTTCTTCCTCAGAAGGGGCGGGGAGGGCTGGTGGAGGTGGGGCTTCCCACTGCTTCTGAGATCCGTTCTCCATACCAGAGCTTCAAGTGGCTTCACAAATATGGCCATAATCACACCGTATTTAAGGGCGGAAGCCAAAGCCCATTCCAAAGCCAAATGGAAATGTATTGCAGACTCCTGCCACTCCCCTAGGCTCCTCCAGGCTGCATCACCTCATTTGTATGATAATACAAAGCTGGCAGAGCCACAGCCACGCGGGCTTCTGTGGCCTTTGCAACAGAAAGTCCTCCTGGCTGTGCCATCTGTTCTCAAGATTTGGGAGACAAATGGTATCTGTGATGCCAAGGGTTGTTCTTCAGTCCCAGTGGGTGTCCTGGGAGCTGCTGGGCAGTGGAGGGGGCTGGATGGTCATGGTGTGGCAGCTGCGGAGGGGGTGGGCAGCCACTCAAGTGCCGTGCTCCGGGCACTTGGCAGGGCTGTTGGTGTGAAGGAGGCAAGGTGAAGCAGGTCTGAATCACTGACTCCCCCCAGAGCTCTAGACGTCTGGCTGGGGAGAGAAACCTCGGCCTATGTCAGACATGTGGGGAGAGACAGTGGGGCGTAGTGGATTCCTGCAGCAGAATTAGACACACTTGGACTTGCAGCTCAGCTCCATCATCTACTAGCTGCGTGATCTTGAGCAAGTTACTTACGGGGGGAAACTTGATGGAGTAAATGATGTTTAATTTAGGCAACCATTGCAATTCATATTCATGAAGTGTCTAGTCCAGTGAATCTTATGTGGTAGCTAGTATCTTTATTCCTTTTCTATCTCCATAAACGCATTTAGGAGTAGTCCCCAGCCTCCTGCGATCTTTGGAGTTTCACAGTCTGCAACACTGAATACAGACAGCACCGCTTGGCAATGAATCATGAGCTACCTGCTAACAGCATTTCCCCCATTTCTTGTGTTATTATTCACATACACCCTGTTCTCCAAGAGGCTGACCCAGTGCCCCAGTATTTTTTACACTCCACCAAGTAGCCCTGTTCAGCCCTAGGCACAGAGTGGCCTTCTACAAATGTCAATCCTTCAGTTGACTATTTGGCTTGAGAAGAGTTTGGTGCAGGAGAGGCATGGGGAATGGGGCTGGAAGGTGGGTTGAGGCCAGCTGAGAATCCCAAGGGAGGATTTTGACTTGAATCCCATGGCTGTGCACTCTGAAGTGGTTGTGGAGCAGTGGAGTGGAGTCACAGAGAGCATGGAAAGACGTTTTACAAAGATCAACCAGACAGTGGTGAGCAGCATTGTTGTGGGGCAGATGGTGTCTGGGGTGAGCTAGTGTGGCTCTAAACCAGATATAGAGTAGCAGGGTCCACAGTAGAACGAGAGGAAGGACAGGTGCAGGGACATTTCTCCACTCACACGGTGCTGCGGAGGGCGTGGGGAGTGCCCATTACATTCCTACTCTGAAGCAAGGTGGAAAGAAGTCAGTTTGGAGTCTGATGCTTTCATCCCATTTGGTTTCCTGAGTTTGGGATAGGAGCCCGTGATGTGTACAGTGAAAACCGTGCCATAAAGCTGGAGGTGGATCCAAAAAATAGAAAATGCAAGGTCACTTTATTGCAAAGTTAATAAAATGACCAGAGCAAGTACTTGCAGCCACCAAGCTGTGTACTCCAGTATATACTCAGCTGCCAATCACAGTATATCAGAATCTCTGCTAGCATGGGGTGTGTTGTCACAGGGTTTTTCTGTGTCCTGGGATAGACATTTCATGTTTGTTCCCTCATTCCTTCCAAAGCTGGCAGGAGGATGAGGTGGGTAAGCAGAGGCCTCTTCAGGCCCCCTCCTCTGCCCAAGATCAAGGGGCTTATCTCCAGCCGTCTCCTTTCACTCAGGCAGATCTCAGCCCCATGGGGCTTGACCAAGACCCTGGCATGGCCAGAGTGAGACCAGGGCTCACACAAGGAGGAACCAAGGGAACAAACTGCTACTGGCTCTATAAAGTGGTGTTTTGTGCAGGAACTGCCCCTTCCTCCTTCCAGCATGCCCCCCAAGGGCAGGGTCCTCTATCCCAGCTCACTCACAGAGACCTACTCCCAGCCACTTGCTCACATGCTCCCAGAGCGCCTTTCCACCCTGGACAGCTTCCATTGTGACTATTGCTACTTGGTGCTGGAATCCTCCTGCTTACGACTTCCACTATCTATCTGTCCTCTGAGCCCGTGGAATGAACCTGTTCCCTTTTGTAATGGCTGCTTGAGACACTGCAGTAAAAAAGACATGGTGATATATTATTGGTCTTATGGCTCCTTTTTTGAAAAGAGCTCTAAACTGCTACCCATTTCTATAGTCAGAGACACACTTCAGTTCTCTTCTGCTTGGAGTTTTCATTTTCTTGAGTGTTCCTTGCTCCTTAAGCTTTGAAGTGGCCTTTGTCCAAAAGCAGTGAATGTGGACCCACCTGAGCCAGGGAAGCAGTTACCCCTTTAGTTAGTTATTCACAAGAAGAGAGCTCAGCACTGCCCTGGGGGAGTCTCCAAGGCCCCCTTGGGCTGCAAGGGGCAGAGGCAGGGGCAGGGAAGGCATGCCCATAAAGAATCTGGTGTCCTCTTTCTTCTCTGGGACTTAATTGAGACCAGGAAAGGCTGAGAGGCTGAGTGGGGCTGGGAGGGGGGAGGCTGGGGCCAGCATCTATTCTGCGTTTTTCTTCCCTCATGTCCTATTCTGTCAGCAGGGAAGGCATGCCCATAAAGAATCTGGTGTCCTCTTTCTTCTCTGGGACTTAATTGAGAGCAGGAAAGGCTGAGAGGCTGAGTGGGGCTGGGAGGGGGGAGGCTGGGGCCAGCATCTATTTTGCGTTTTTCTTCCCTCATGTCCTATTCTGTCGTGAAGATGAAGACAAGGTCCTTCATCTCTTGGCTTGAGAGCCCTGACAAAAGTGGCCCTGGAACAGCAGTTTTCAACCACGGCTATTCATTGGAACTACCTGGGGAGTGTTTAAAAGATTCCAGTGCCTGGGTCTATTCCAGTCCAAAAGGCCAAGATATAGGCGGGCTTTTTGTTTCATTTACCTAAGCATTTTAAAAGATGCTGAGGAGATTCTGGTCTGCAGTCAAGACTGGGAACTACTGCTCTAGAACAGTTAGGACCTAGATGAAAGAAGTAGCATGAGGCAAGTTGCATTCTTCAAGAATCTTCTGCTTTTGTCTTGTATAAGCAGATTCAAATTTTCTGCTTTCGTCCATTTTCTGTGCTAGCAGACATTTGTTTTTGATGGATAAAATCTTATTTATTATTATTATTAATCACCAGTCATGGCTAATTCCTTCCCCCCACCCTGCCCCCGTAAATGTATGTTGCTTATAAAGTGCCACATCAGCTGCCTTTAGAGTTTGATACCCCTCTCTGAGGGTCGAGGGAAATACACTCGGCGTGAGCTCTACTGGGTTCTGATTGGTTGAGTTTGCTAGCAGCCTTCTCAAATGCCAGTCGGTGAGCAGCATCTGAGAACCACAGGTGGCTGGGACTACTTGTTCACATGTA
>NW_007729584.1:93044-97644 GCF_000696425.1 Galeopterus variegatus
GATTCAAATTTTCTGCTTTCGTCCATTTTCTGTGCTAGCAGACATTTGTTTTTGATGGATAAAATCTTATTTATTATTATTATTAATCACCAGTCATGGCTAATTCCTTCCCCCCACCCTGCCCCCGTAAATGTATGTTGCTTATAAAGTGCCACATCAGCTGCCTTTAGAGTTTGATACCCCTCTCTGAGGGTCGAGGGAAATACACTCGGCGTGAGCTCTACTGGGTTCTGATTGGTTGAGTTTGCTAGCAGCCTTCTCAAATGCCAGTCGGTGAGCAGCGTCTGAGAACCACAGGTGGCTGGGACTACTTGTTCACATGTATTATATTTAGTTCCATGATGTCCAGTTTGATAAAGAGTCTGCTGATGAAACACCCTCAAATCAAACCATTGATTCCAGATATAAATATAAGCACATTTGTATGATTTACACAAATTGCCCGTGAGCAAATAAAGTGGAAATGATTCCCCAGCAACAGATGAATGTTCTGGATTCCCAGGTGGGCCAGAGTGTGCTCACTGGGGTCCAGTGAGGCCCTCACCCACAGAGGCCCGAAGCATCACCTGACCTATACAAGGTTATGGGTAAGCCCCAAGCAGGGAACAGTGCTGTCCTCTTCAGCCTCCTCCAGTGGCAAGGAGAAGCCTCACCCTCTTCTTCATGAAGTCTCTAATATAACCTCATGTTTTTCTCTGGGGCCTGACATGACCAATTGAACTCAGTGAAAATAAAGAACTCACTTGAGAGGTGACTCTCCCTGAAGCTTCAAGAGAAAAGAAAGATTCCATCCTGGAGACACCAAAAGCTGCAACCTCCTGGCTCTTTTGCATATCCCTTTAGTCCTCAGCATCCTTGGACCCTTTGGCCAATGGGAAAATCCCTCTGCAAACTCACATAATGGTGTGAGCTCCTCCACCTTCTTTGCAGTCCAGCACCTCCTTCTCCAAAGCCTCTTCTGTTTCTAACCTCTGGTTTCTAAGCCCCTGCCCCAGTGTTCTCTCCAGACCCTCCCAAGCAGACCTGATCAGAGGGGGTAGAAGCTGGGGAAAGGAGGCAGAAGGGATCCAGGTATCTCCTGGCATTGGCAGTGGGCTCTCTGGGCATCGGAGGGACCCTCTTTCTAGCCCCAGGATCTGATACTCTATTTAACAATGAACAGCAAATCCTGAATCCATAATCCCTGTAGAATTTTTCCCCGCTGAAGTCTTACAAGCCATTTAACTTTTTGTTGAAAGTGTAAAGGATACATTACATGAATAAATCAGGAGAAAAGGAAGAAAGGAGCCCTAGAATGTGAGAAGTGGAGGCATTTGGGACATGCATTGGTGTGTGAACTATTATCTGTTCTGGGCCATTGCAGAGAGACCAGCCCTGAGGGCCGGGAGAGGGGAGCTGGGATATGAGCCCTCTCCTGGCATCCTGAGCTCCTTCTCAGGATGCTAAAGCACTGGACTCTGGTTCCTGCCACTGAACAGCACAAGCATGTGGATGCCTCAGGTATCCCCTGACCCTGTGCTGTGTGGTGAGGGATGGGCCCATATTTGCTCAGTGTGTGAAGACACAGCCTCCACTTAGGAGGCAGGAGCAGGGGTGGGGTGGGGAGGGGAGAAGCCTAGATCTGACCCCAGCCCCACCACATACAATTTGTGTGATCTCAGGGAAACCCTTCTCCCACCTCCTGTGTGCAGTGAAAAGGTTGTGTTGTGGATCCAGTGATTCTCAACCTGGATACCATTAGAATCACCCAGGGAACTTTTAAAACCCTCCTTCTCCAGAGATTCTTGTTTGGGGTGGGCTCAGGTATCAGTAGTTTTAAAAGCTTCTCAGGTGATTCCAATGTCCAGTCAGGGCTGAGAGCTGCTGGGCCAGGTCGTCTTTAAGGTCTTTTCCATCTCTAATGTTTTATAACTCTACAATCACAGCATCTGACACTACCTCTCTGGACTTCTGTTAACCACACGTGCTCCTGTGGCCCTAGGGAGGGGTCTGGGGCACCCGTACTTGGGGAATGCAGAACAGTCCCTTGGTTAAATGTGGTCTCTGGAGGATAAGAGTTGGAGTCCTTTGTCCACTCTCTGAGTTTCCTCCACATAAATGGGGATAATGACAGTACCTACCTCATTGGGTTGCTGTATTAAATTAATTCATGCTTGTAAAGTGCTTAAAATGATGCCTGACACACAGTAGGCACTCAGTGAACTCAGTTATTATCATGGAGGGCAAGTGAATGAGAAGAGGGACTGGTAGGGGCATGTCCAGGTGTGTTCTTGAGATGCAGGTGGGGCTGGGAAGCCAGTGGGCTTTAGTTTCAGGACCTTTGTCTGGCAGGGCATGCCTGGGGGCACGGGACCCGTACTGCGGCTGGGACGGGAAGCAGCAACGTTGCAGCACGCTCGAGGACAGCTCCAACATGAGCCTCTGGACCCAGAACATCACAGCGTGTCCTGTGAGAGCCCCTTCATGCACTCCCCCATCTCAGACCTCTCCCCTCAATTCAGGCTGTGACTGCCCATCAGTATTCTCCAAGTCCCCTGGGATCTTGTGCCTTCCCTGCCGCTGCCTTGTGTGACAGGGGTTATGTTTATCTCCATGTTCATCTTCAGGTGCGGAACGTGACACGGGATGGGGGCTTCGGCCCATGGTCATCTTGGCAACCATGTGAGCACTTAGATGGGGACAACTCAGGCTCTTGCCTGTGTCGGGCCCGATCCTGTGATTCCCCCCGACCCCGCTGTGGGGGCCTCGACTGCCTGGGGCCGGCCATACACATTGCTAACTGCTCCAGGTATGTGAGGACAGGGCTTGCACGGTGTCTGCCTTGGACTGGGGTGAGGAGAACTGGGGAAATGGACATTCCCCACCCAGGTGTTTCCACTAAGGGACAGAAACCACTTCAGGGCTGTGCCAGGGACTAGACAGGTGGCTAAGGTATGAGCAGGAAACATGAGCCCTGGGGAAGTTTCCATACCAGTGGGAGAGAAGTTACCACTTTGTGGGAGCTCCTCATGCAAAGAGGAAGACTGGACAGGCATGGGAGTCACTCCCAGACAAAGATTAGCCTCAATAAGCCTTGCTGTCTCAAAGATAAGGGACAGCATGGGATGGTGGCAAGGCAGGCAGACCCGGTGCCCATCCTGAATTGCTACTGTCTGGTGGTGTGGCCTTGGACAAGCCACCTAACCACTCTTTCTCTAAGCGAGGGTTAGAGTATCCACCCCAAAGTTGTTGGGAGTGTTAAAAAAACGTATGTAAGAGCTTGCGCACTGCCTGTACCTGGGGACTCCATAAAATGTTTATGAAAACAACTAACCCATAATTTTAGATACTTAACTATTATATATATATATTTATTAATCTAACCCTCACAACAATTCATGGGGTAGGAATACAACAATCATTGTTCATTTTAAAGATAAGGGTACTATGAGGCACTGAAGGTTTCAGTAACTTGCCAGGGATGTGCAGCCAGTGAGTGGTAGAGCCCAAATTTGAAAACGAGTCAAAGGAGACAGGGTGAGTAGTGTCTGAGGTGGAGCAAAGTGTGGGCAGTGGTAGAACAGGGAGAGAGTGTGGGTTTAAGTGCAAGGACTGGCCAGCTAAGAAAGTTGAACTGAAGATTGCAGATTGGAAAGGCGACTAGGGCTGTCTTCTCTAAGAGTGTGTCCTTTAGCTGGCGTGGGTAAGAGCAAGGTCCAGTCTGTGTCCTCAGCCTTGCACACTGCCTGATATATGGAAGAAGGCTCTCAATACATATTTGAGGAATGAATGAGCAAAGGGATGAATGAATGAGTCTGCCTGAGATGACCTGGTTAGGAGCTGGTATTTTCTCTCACTGTCTAGCCTTCCTGACAATACAAAATCCATCTGTCTAGATGCAGACCAGATCTAAGAAGCTAGGGCTCAGAGAGCCATCTGTCTCTGTCCCCTCCCACCCCACCAGGAATGGGGCATGGACCCCGTGGTCATCGTGGGCTCTGTGCAGCACGTCCTGTGGGATTGGCTTCCAGGTCCGCCAGCGAAGCTGCAGCAACCCCGCTCCCCGCCACGGGGGCCGCATCTGCGTGGGCAAGAGCCGAGAGGAGCGGTGAGCTGGGCTGTGGCTGGGGGTCCTGGGGACAGGCTTACCTAGAGGCCCCAGACGTTCCGGGCCCCCCAGAAAGCGGCCTGGAATCTCCGGCGATCCAGGGGACTCTCCTTCCCAGTCTCGCAATCCCAGTGACCTCTGTCAAGGAAGAGGTACCCCTCCCTAGGGTGACGACTCCTCCCCCGCCCTCCCAGGTTCTGCAACGAAAACACGCCTTGCCCGGTGCCCATCTTCTGGGCCTCCTGGGGCTCCTGGAGCAGGTGCAGCAGCAACTGTGGGGGCGGCGTGCAGTCGCGGCGGCGGGCCTGCGAGAACGGCAACTCCTGCCCGGGCTGCGGCGTGGTGAGGGCCGGGGCGCAGCATGGGGGGCGGGGGCCTCGAGCCCAGGGAAGGGGGCTGGAGGCGGCGGGGCTCGGAAAGCACACCCGCTCCGCTCCCACCCGAAGGAGTTCAAGACGTGCAACCCGGAGGGCTGCCCCGAAGTGCGGCGCAACACGCCGTGGACGCCGTGGC
>NW_007729584.1:98547-108290 GCF_000696425.1 Galeopterus variegatus
CCCGGCGCCGTGGGGACGCGCGTGGGGAGGCCCCGGAACAGCACACGGGAGCTCTGGGGGGAGGCGGGGCCGCCGGGCGTCTGGTGGCTGAGGCCGGCGCCACCCCGCAGCCCTGGTGGAGGATCTCCTGCGCAGCGGGAGCGTCTCCCCGCAAATGGAGAGCGGGGGCTGGGCCGCCTGGGGCCCATGGTCGTCCTGCTCTCGCGACTGCGATCTGGGCTTCCGCGTCCGCAAGAGAACGTGCACGAACCCAGAGCCCCGCAACGGGGGCCTGCCCTGTGTGGGCGACGCCGCCGAGTACCAGGACTGCAACCCCCAGGCTTGCCCAGGTAACCCTGCACCGAAGGAATCCTTGGCCCAGGGAAAACCCCATCATCTGGGAATCCCCGGCGCCCAGAAACCCCCATGCCCATGTGGCCTCCTCTTCCTGCCAACTCTGTGCAAGGGGCCCCAGAGCAATTTTTTGCCCTGATACAGTGGCTACTCTGGTGGAGTAGGGCCTTTCTTCACCTTGTGGGTCAGTTTTTTCTTTCCCCTAATGCTCTTGTCTGTAAGTCACCTTTATGGAATTCCATATAAACAGCCTTGAGGAAGGCACCATACAGGAGCTTGATTTGAGGTGGTGGTCGTTTCTCTCCCTTCTGTGTATCTGCTGCTGCCTGCGTTTCTCCTAACACCCCTGGGGTGGGGCACTCCCTAACAGTGGCCTGTTGAGTGTGGGTGGATGTTAAGGTCAGTGTGGCCCAAGAGAGTGGCCTGGCTTGGGAAGGGGGGGAAGACTGTCTTGGGCCTTGTTCCCCCCCCCCCCCGACCAAGTCTCCCTCACACACCATCCCCTTACAGTGCGGGGTGCCTGGTCCTGTTGGACCTCCTGGTCCCCATGCTCAGCCTCCTGTGGCGGGGGCCACTATCAACGCACACGTTCCTGCACCAGCCCTGCGCCCTCCCCAGGTGAGGACATCTGTCTCGGGCTGCACACAGAGGAGGCACTCTGTGCTACACAAGCCTGCCCAGGTACTGGGTGCATCTGGCTGGGGTTGGGGAGCACCACTGAGCCCTCTAATCCCCACCAGGGCATTCCAGGGAACTTAACCTCATCCCAATCCACAACCCACAGAAGGCTGGTCGCCGTGGTCTGAGTGGAGTGCGTGCACTGAGGATGGAGCCCAGAGCCGCAGCCGGCACTGTGAGGAGCTCGTCCCAGGGCCCAGCGCCTGTGCCGGAAACAGCAGCCAGAGCCGCCCCTGCCCCTACAGTGAGATTCCAGGTAGGTCCTCGTGCCACCTTCTCCACACCAGCCCTTCCCACCGTGAGCTCACCCACTCCTCATCTAGTGAGTGGGCCAGTCACTCTTAGAGACGGGGGGGGGGGGGGGGGATGAAGGCCCCCAGGCCCTGTCCTATAGCTCAGTGCTCACCCAGCGGTCCTCCCAGAGACGCACCTAGCCCAGGAGGGACCCCTCCTCTCCTCTCTACTCCTGACACCTTTTCCCCTTGTCTTCTTGCAGTGATCCTGCCAGCGTCCAGCATGGAAGAGGCCACCGGCTGCGGAGGTAAAAGCAACCAGCCGCACCTTATGACTCTGTCTTTCTACCCCTCCTCCACCCCAATCCAGAGTCTGAATTCTTCCCACCTCCCGCTCCAGACAGCCAAGCAGGGGGTGCCCCACTGCTTTGAGGCCATGTGTAGGGGGGTCTGGGTAGATCCCATCCATGCCCCCCAGCTGGGAGGCCATCATCAGTCTGTACCCAAGGAAGAGTCAACTCTAAGCCACAGATTGTCCTGTGAGAGAGGCCCCCAGTGACAAGTTACCCAGCCTCCCTGTTTCCATTGTGTCTCAGAGCCTTCTACTGCTGTTTCTGCCCCCAGGGAGGCAATCAGAAGTCTCTCAGTGGCCCTTTTCTTATCACCTGCCTCTCTTCCTCCCAGGGTTCAGTCTCATCCACCTGGTGGCCACCGGTGTCTCATGCTTCCTAGGCTCTGGACTCCTGACCTTGGCAGTGTATCTGTCTTGCCAGCACTGCCAGCGCCAGTCCCAAGAGTCCACGTTGGTCCATCCCGCCACCCCCAACCACCTGCACTACAAGAGTGGAGGCACGCCCAAGAACGAGAAGTACACACCCATGGAGTTCAAGGTGGGAGCCGTGCTGCAGAAGCAGAGGGCAGGGTAGAGGGGCAGGGTGAAGGGCACAGTGGTTCTGGCCCTAAGCTGGGTTTAACTGGGCTGGCGCTCGGGAGGCGGCAGTGGTGGTGTGAGCAGGCACTGTGTCAGCAGTCTGAGTGTTCCTTCACTGGCTGGCTCCTGGCCACCTTGCCCTGGCTTGTCCCCTTCCCCATCTCTCCCCTCACTCCTTCTTCTCTGGTTCCTTCCTCCTCCCACAGACGCTGAACAAGAATAACCTGATCCCCGATGACAGAGCCAACTTCTACCCACTGCAGCAGACCAATGTGTACACAACCACCTATTACCCAAGCCCCCTGAACAAACACAGCTTCCGGCCCGAGGCCTCACCTGGACAACGGTGCTTCCCCAACAGCTGATACCACCATCCTGGGGACTCGAGCTCCTTGCCTTCCTAAGGCACAGAGCAGGTGGAGATGGGACAGTGGAGCCAGTTTGGTTTTCTCCCTCTAGGCCAATAATTTGCTGCCTTGTCTGTGGGGGTCCCATCCTGCTTCAGAGAGCCTTGTGTGGCATTGACCATGGGGGAGAGGGCTGGCTTCAGGCTGACACATGGCTGCAGGTCCAGTTCAACCCAGGTCTCTCATGGCTGCCTTGTGACCCACCATGACACTGACCATCCCCTGCCATGTCTGGGCTGCAGACCTACTGGGCATGTGAGGAACTGGAGAGTGGAGGTGGCAGGAGGGCAGGTTCTTAGTTTGGGTTGGAAGTAACTTCTTGTGGCCATCGTTAGCCAATGCTGGCCCTCTGGCTGGTCCCAAGAAAACCTGGGGCTACATCCTGATTATCTCCAAAAGGAACTAAACAAATGGCCCCAGTAGCTGTGGATTCTCTGCCCAGGGCTGGGCCATTGTGGTGCTGCCCCAGTGTGACAGGGTACCAGGGCCAGGCCAGGTTGTCCACCTCTGCCTAGCAGTCTGTGCTTCACCCAGGGCCATCCCTCTGGGCAGAGGCAGTGAGGGCTGGGGACTGGAGGCTGATCTTCGCTGAGAAGCCCTTTCATCTGGGCTGGCATAAGCCTCAGCCTTGCCCTCGATTCATGATAGTGGCCATGAGAAAGGGAGGCTACAGACCATGGGAAGCAGGAGTCTGGCCTCCGAGCCTCTCTGGAAACTCTTGTAGTTGCTGCTCAACAAAGTCGTTGGCCGAGACCTGCTTGGGAGTCTGAGCTGGCCCCTCATCTGTTCAGGAACACACACACACACACACACACACACACACACACACACACACACACTCTCAACATCTGCTACAGCAACAGAAAAGATGTTGGCCTATGGCATTATTAATTAAAGATGATATCCAGTCTCCAGTGTAACTGTGTTCGGGTGCATATGTGTGTGGGCTCCTTTTGGCACAGCCTAGTCCACCAGAGCAACACACTGGGGTAGCAGATAGTCTTCTCAAGGTGGAGGAAGTGGCCCAAGCAGAGTTTGACTTTAGTAGAGATTATCTTTCCGTTTGTGGGTGTAGGTACACACGCACATATTGCCCTAAGTCCTCTTTGGAAATGAGGTTGGAGATAAACAGGTTCACCAGTGGGGACACAGGTACACCAAAGGCAACACCACAGCAGCCCTTGCAGGCAGCAGCTCCAGGGTGGAGATGTGCGAGTTCTGCGGGGGAGTATTGAGGGTTACTTAATAAGGTATTTACAATGCTGAGTTTATTAAAACCAAAATTGAGAAATGAGTAAACCAGTGAGGTGGGGGGAGCCTAATGCAGTTTTTACTGGATTAAGTAAAATTAACCTCAAAGCCTTAGCCCACCAAATCAATGCTGCCATTTTGGGTGAGAATGATGGACATGTCAAATTTAGAGAGTGACTTCCTGACTTAATTGGCTGGGTCAACTCTCATAGGATTCCCAGCAGAATCTAATTGTAGGTCAGGCTGTAAAGCCTGCCATTCCTGGTGGTAAAGGAGGTGGAGGCTCTTGGAGAGTGAAGGGAGGAGTGCTTGAAGCTTGAAGGTGCCTGGAAGGGAGGAGGAGGAGGAGGAAAAGCATGCCTGGAATCCTTAGTGCTTACCTGAGACAACTGAAATGACAGTGTGCTCAGGCCAGTGTGGAACCTAATCATAGAGCCCGAGGAGTATGTGAGTAGTTGCAGCTTTGGGATTCCTGACTGGTTTCTGTTAGTCCTGTCAATGCAGTCCTTGTATGGGCCTGAGGAGCATTTTAGATTCAGGGGCTTGGATTCCCTTGGATCTGGTAGAGCCAGTGAAGTTCAAGAGTGTTCCAGGCCCCAGGGTGCCTGCCTCAGAAGGGGTACTCGTGGTGTGTCCAAGCGGGGGCACTGGAGAGGTCTATACGAAGTGGTCATGGAGGATTCCCAGGGAATGCCAACATCCTGCTGACTGGAATAGCTTAGGCAGGAATGGAAACCCTTGCGTGCTGTGGCAACACAACACACACCACGCACACACACACACACACACACACTTCTCTTTATGAAAACTTGTGGCTTTGGAGCCATGACCATTCGGAATGTGTGAGGGGATCCACACTGTGCATAGATGAGCTGGCATGGTTGGCAAAGGCTATTTGGTCACCAGCCCTGGCCCAGTGGTGAGGAACCCCAGAATGAGCTCCCAGACAAGGAGGCTGTGGTGCTCTCTGACAGGTGTCAGGGAGCTGAGATGTGTAAGGCAAGGGGGCTTCCCAGGCCCAGCTGGCTCAGCAAGGGAGGAAGGTGCAGGCATGGGTGCTCCGGGCCTTGTTGGATATGTCCGTGTTTAAATAATTGTGTGTGTGTTTGCTTATTAAAGTCATACATGTTAATTGTAGAAAATTTAGAGGATCAAGGAAACCAAAAATATAATCACAGTTATACTGAAAACCAAGGTGGAGATGGTTAAATGGTGGTATGAAGACATTTCTTCTCCTTTCAAAATCACTCCAAAAGCGAAGAAAAAACAAATGCTCTGTCACTCTTTTCAATAAAACTAGGACATATCTGTAATTCCAAATCATACTACATGAAGACAGAAAGTAGATGGAGGAACAGCATTCATTTGGTGGAGTAAATGTGGGTCAAACCTAAGCACCCAAGTGGTCTCAGGAAGAATCAGAAATTGGAGGAACCAGATATGAGGAAGATGGGGTTAAGGCTGGGGATGAAGAGAGGGGTTAGTTGAAAATTGTGTGTAAGCTTCAGCTAGACCTTCAAGTTGTTGTCACTCTCCACCCCTACAGCTTGGTCACCACTCTTCTGTCTCCACAGGGGACAGTAGGTATGTTACCCTGAGACAGAAACAGAGGCTCTGGACATGGGGATACAGACATAGAGTGGGTGAGTGGTGAGGGCTGTTTGGATAATGGGGGTGGGGGTAAGGGACAGACTATGAGTATCAGTGAGATTTAGCTATTGTCTTTTCCAGCTAACTCTAAGACTTTGGCAGCCCGGCCTCTCCTCTTCCTTCTCCAGCAGGAGATTGGAAAATGGTTCTTTGAAGAATTCTTTGAGTAAACAAACCAACTGGCAGATTCCAAAATAAGACAGCTGGTCTTCCGTGCAGTGGTCCCACAACCAAGTACCCTCATTTACAAGAAGTGCCCTTGTAAGTTGTCAGTGCATTACTCTCAAATGTGGATGGGCAATAAGGATCTCAGACATGAGAGGAAAAGGTCCAACATGAAAGAGACCAAAATAAATAAGCAGGTAAACAGGAATTCAATGAAAATAGACAATATAGATAGAACACGTCAAAGCCACCATAATTCTTCAGAAATAAGTGAAGATACAACATTCATGAAATAGAAATAGGGTGCATTAAAAAAGGACAAATTAAAGCTCATAGAAATTAGAAAAGATGACAACAGAAAAAAAAATTTTGTAAAAATTTAAAGATTAAGGAAACGTTTAAAGATAAAGGAAACTTCCCAGATAGTTGAACAAAAAGACAGATGAAAAATGAGGGAAAGATAAGAAAAGTAGAGGTTCAATCCGGTAGGTCTAACAGTTCATGAAAAGCTCAGAGGAGGAAATTATCAAAGAAAGAGTACAGAAAATTTACCCGAACCAAAGCATGAGGTCTTCAGAGAAAATCCACTACCTAGCACCATGAATGAAACAGATCTACCCTGAGGCGTACAAACATGACCTTTCAAATCACCAGGCTTAGAGAAGATTCCAACAATAGACAAAAAAGATTAGGAATGTGCATGGTATAAAGCCTCTTACTAACAAAATTACGCAGTGGAAATTGTCCTAAAAAATTCTAGAGTAAAAATGATGTTTAGTTGTGAATTCTATACCCAGCCAAACTATGAGTCATATGAGAGTAGAATAAAGCATTTTCAGACATGCAGAATCTCAAAAAACATCTCTCACATATGCCCATGTTTCACTAAAACTAAGAAAGTGTGGATCCAAGGGAAAGGGAATCTAACACAGGAAGGGGTGAGAAAAGGTATCAGGCTGATAGCCCAGCAACAAGCCTGGAGAGCAGCTAATCAGACCAGTCTTGGAGGATGGCATGCACCCAGCAGGGTCCAGGAGAAAATGGTGCTGATAGAGTTTGGGGCAGGTTTGTATGAAAAGCTGTATGAAGATTTATTTTACAAAACTGTTGCATGGTGGGGTGGGGGTGTGTGTGAAAAGACTTACATTTGCATTCAATAAAAACTAAGTAAAAAAAGCCTTTTTTTTGTTGTTGTTCTTGTTGCATTATTTATTTAAATTTTTTTTGTAAAATTAAACAGGTACAGAAAAACCATGAAAGACAAAAGTAGAGCTTAAAAGAATATAGGGCAGACACCTTTGTAATGATCACCCAGGTAGAAATGGAGAGTGACAACCACCCTAGAACCTCTTTTTTTTGTCCAATCCCTGTCACATCCCCCTGCCTCCAAAAATGAGATAATTATTAGCACCAGGAAAAACAAAGGAGTGTAGGAAAGGAAATGTAGTCATTGTTTACCACTTGGTTCAACCATGAGCATATTTATTTAATTGTAGTAGTTGAAACACTGTAGATGGGGCCCCAGTCACTGAGCCGCCGCCGAGGACTCAGCAACCTCCCCCTCGAGCCCCCTCGCTTCCCGACGCTCCGTCCCCCCCGCCCGCCTTCTCCCGCCGCCGCCTTCCGCAGGCCGTTTCCACCGAGGAAAAGGAATCGTATCGTATGTCCGCTATCCAGAACCTCCACTCTTTCGACCCCTTTGCTGATGCAAGTAAGGGTGATGACCTGCTTCCTGCTGGCACTGAGGATTATATCCATATAAGAATTCAACAGAGAAACGGCAGGAAGACCCTTACTACTGTCCAAGGGATCGCTGATGATTAGGTTAAAAAGAAACTAGTGAAGGCGTTTAAGAAGAAGTTTGCCTGCAATGGTACTGTAATTGAGCATCCAGAATATGGAGAAGTAATTCAGCTACAGGGTGACCAGCGCAAGAACATATGCCAGTTCCTCGTAGAGATTGGACTGGCTAAGGACGATCAGCTGAAGGTTCATGGGTTTTAAGTGCTTGTGGCTCACTGAAGCTTAAGTGAGGATTTCCTTGCAATGAGTAGAATTTCCCTTCTGTCCCTTGTCACAAGTTTAAAAACCTCACAGCTTGTATAATGTAACCATTTGGGGTCCACTATTAACTTGGACTAGTGTAACTCCTTCATGCAATAAACTGAAAAGAGCCAAAAAAAAAAAAAAGAAACACTGTAGATGGACTTAATCATAACTTTGTAATATATATACACAATTTTTTATCATGGGGGTGACACCGCCAGAGGGACAAACCTCTGAGTTTTGGTGGCAACTGAATGTTGAGGTGAATTTTGGGAGAGAAAGGAATAAAATCCTCTTTTAAATAACTTCTTTTCTGATTATAACTGTGGTACATGTTCATTAAAGAAATTTTGGAAAATAGAAAAAGAAACCTAATAAAAAGAAAATACAAATGCCCTAAAATCCAACCAAGAGACAACCATCATTACTTTAAGATGTTTTTTCCCAGGCATTTTTCTATGGCTGTGTGTGGATTTGAGAGTGTTTCATAAAATTAAGACATACTGTGTATATGGTTTTTATTCTGATTTTAACACCTAATATTATATGATTATTTCCCTACATTGTTAACAATTCTTCTGTCAGCCTTTGGACCTCTTTCAGCGGCTGCCCTAGGAGTGGCCGGGAGAGGGGAGAGTGAGCCTTATTTGCAGAGCTCCTCAGGTAACAATGCACCCACCCCCACTGCTTCAAAGAAAGGAAGTTCAATTTTTTTTTTTTTGTCTTTTTCGTGTCCAGCAACGGATCGCAACCCTCAGTGTCGCGCCCGGACCGGACCGGGACCGACAACGGGATCGCAACCCTCGGTGTTGCGCCCACACCTCGCTCAGCCAGTGAGCGGGAACCGGTCTGTATGTGGGATCCGAACCCTCGGCGGGAGCGCCGCAGCGCTCCCAAGTGGCGCACTATAGCAGTGCGCCACCGGGCCGGCCCCGGAAGTTCAATTTTTATATACTTCATATTTTTACATCACTGAGTACAATTTGCGTAATGGTTGAAAATTCTAAACATTCTATTATACAAATTATATTTCTATTATATAAGATTATCCATTCTATTACATAAACTTATCATAATTTATTTAAGCCACTCTCATTTGTTTCAAAACTTCCTTTACCAAAGAATACTATTATGGACTTCCATATACATATTTCTGACTACGTCCTTAAGATAAATTCCCAGAAGTGAAGGTTTGTAGGTAATAAACACTCATCAGTGTTAGCTATTAGGGTTAGTAGTAAAACGAGACTACACTCCTGGTGGGAGTGTAATATCAATCCCCTGGCTGTAGAGTAGCTGTAGAAGTGCTACTCAGGGCGGAGTCATCCAGGGAAATCATGCTACCTGAACCCATTGTCCTCACACAGGAACCTGGGAAAATGTCTTCTTCAGAGAGCCAACTGGATGCTCATTGTCTCCCCAAATTGCATCATTCCAAATGGAAGGCTTCCAGAAGAGAAGAGACATCCAGCCATTAATACCAAATAAGGGTCACTCACCTTGTTTCCAGAGTCCTATGAATTCTTAAGATCTGGCATAGTCTCGAGGAAGGAGCTACAAGTGGAGGTCACCAGACCTGTGCTCTCTGTGGCGCTGGCCCTCCTCACAGGGCCCAGCAGCTTCTGTGCCAGCTGGCCCTCTGCTAGGATCACTCTGTGGCCTTCAGCTACACTATGAGGTCACCCCTGATGATTCCCCAGAGAACTTGCAGGCCGGCCCCAGACAGACTCTTCTGGTAAAGCTTCTCTTCTCATCCTGAGCTGCAAACACATAGTCCTCAGGGCATGGGCCGGTAATCCTGTGGCCGTGTTGTCGTAGTGGGGTCAGGCCTCAGGTTCTGGACTCAGAACTCTGAATTTGTTGGAAATTTCACCTCTATGCATAAGGTCCTTCCAAATACTCTAGAAGGGATGCTTTCCCTAGGATTGCACCCCAGTGTCCAGGGCTGGTACACTGCTGACCCCCGCCATACATGGGACATTCCTAATTAGCTCTGCCCAGCACCAAGCACTCAAACACAAAGGGCCCACTCCCCCCCCCCCCCCCCAA
>NW_007729584.1:109290-112964 GCF_000696425.1 Galeopterus variegatus
GGGGGGGGGGGATGAAGGCCCCCAGGCCCTGTCCTATAGCTCAGTGCTCACCCAGCGGTCCTCCCAGAGACGCACCTAGCCCAGGAGGGACCCCTCCTCTCCTCTCTACTCCTGACACCTTTTCCCCTTGTCTTCTTGCAGTGATCCTGCCAGCGTCCAGCATGGAAGAGGCCACCGGCTGCGGAGGTAAAAGCAACCAGCCGCACCTTATGACTCTGTCTTTCTACCCCTCCTCCACCCCAATCCAGAGTCTGAATTCTTCCCACCTCCCGCTCCAGACAGCCAAGCAGGGGGTGCCCCACTGCTTTGAGGCCATGTGTAGGGGGGTCTGGGTAGATCCCATCCATGCCCCCCAGCTGGGAGGCCATCATCAGTCTGTACCCAAGGAAGAGTCAACTCTAAGCCACAGATTGTCCTGTGAGAGAGGCCCCCAGTGACAAGTTACCCAGCCTCCCTGTTTCCATTGTGTCTCAGAGCCTTCTACTGCTGTTTCTGCCCCCAGGGAGGCAATCAGAAGTCTCTCAGTGGCCCTTTTCTTATCACCTGCCTCTCTTCCTCCCAGGGTTCAGTCTCATCCACCTGGTGGCCACCGGTGTCTCATGCTTCCTAGGCTCTGGACTCCTGACCTTGGCAGTGTATCTGTCTTGCCAGCACTGCCAGCGCCAGTCCCAAGAGTCCACGTTGGTCCATCCCGCCACCCCCAACCACCTGCACTACAAGAGTGGAGGCACGCCCAAGAACGAGAAGTACACACCCATGGAGTTCAAGGTGGGAGCCGTGCTGCAGAAGCAGAGGGCAGGGTAGAGGGGCAGGGTGAAGGGCACAGTGGTTCTGGCCCTAAGCTGGGTTTAACTGGGCTGGCGCTCGGGAGGCGGCAGTGGTGGTGTGAGCAGGCACTGTGTCAGCAGTCTGAGTGTTCCTTCACTGGCTGGCTCCTGGCCACCTTGCCCTGGCTTGTCCCCTTCCCCATCTCTCCCCTCACTCCTTCTTCTCTGGTTCCTTCCTCCTCCCACAGACGCTGAACAAGAATAACCTGATCCCCGATGACAGAGCCAACTTCTACCCACTGCAGCAGACCAATGTGTACACAACCACCTATTACCCAAGCCCCCTGAACAAACACAGCTTCCGGCCCGAGGCCTCACCTGGACAACGGTGCTTCCCCAACAGCTGATACCACCATCCTGGGGACTCGAGCTCCTTGCCTTCCTAAGGCACAGAGCAGGTGGAGATGGGACAGTGGAGCCAGTTTGGTTTTCTCCCTCTAGGCCAATAATTTGCTGCCTTGTCTGTGGGGGTCCCATCCTGCTTCAGAGAGCCTTGTGTGGCATTGACCATGGGGGAGAGGGCTGGCTTCAGGCTGACACATGGCTGCAGGTCCAGTTCAACCCAGGTCTCTCATGGCTGCCTTGTGACCCACCATGACACTGACCATCCCCTGCCATGTCTGGGCTGCAGACCTACTGGGCATGTGAGGAACTGGAGAGTGGAGGTGGCAGGAGGGCAGGTTCTTAGTTTGGGTTGGAAATAACTTCTTGTGGCCATCGTTAGCCAATGCTGGCCCTCTGGCTGGTCCCAAGAAAACCTGGGGCTACATCCTGATTATCTCCAAAAGGAACTAAACAAATGGCCCCAGTAGCTGTGGATTCTCTGCCCAGGGCTGGGCCATTGTGGTGCTGCCCCAGTGTGACAGGGTACCAGGGCCAGGCCAGGTTGTCCACCTCTGCCTAGCAGTCTGTGCTTCACCCAGGGCCATCCCTCTGGGCAGAGGCAGTGAGGGCTGGGGACTGGAGGCTGATCTTCGCTGAGAAGCCCTTTCATCTGGGCTGGCATAAGCCTCAGCCTTGCCCTCGATTCATGATAGTGGCCATGAGAAAGGGAGGCTACAGACCATGGGAAGCAGGAGTCTGGCCTCCGAGCCTCTCTGGAAACTCTTGTAGTTGCTGCTCAACAAAGTCGTTGGCCGAGACCTGCTTGGGAGTCTGAGCTAGCCCCTCATCTGTTCAGGAACACACACACACACACACACACACACACACACACACACACACACACACACACAAAACATTTGCTACAGCAACAGAAAAGATGTTGGCCTATGGCATTATTAATTAAAGATGATATCCAGTCTCCAGTGTAACTGTGTTCGGGTGCATATGTGTGTGGGCTCCTTTTGGCACAGCCTAGTCCACCAGAGCAACACACTGGGGTAGCAGATAGTCTTCTCAAGGTGGAGGAAGTGGCCCAAGCAGAGTTTGACTTTAGTAGAGATTATCTTTCCGTTTGTGGGTGTAGGTACACACACACATATTGCCCTAAGTCCTCTTTGGAAATGAGGTTGGAGATAAACAGATTCACCAGTGGGGACACAGGTACACCAAAGGCAACACCACAGCAGCCCTTGCAGGCAGCAGCTCCAGGGTGGAGATGTGCGAGTTCTGCGGGGGAGTATTGAGGGTTACTTAATAAGGTATTTACAATGCTGAGTTTATTAAAACCAAAATTGAGAAATGAGTAAACCAGTGAGGTGGGGGGAGCCTAATGCAGTTTTTACTGGATTAAGTAAAATTAACCTCAAAGCCTTAGCCCACCGCACATATTGCCCTAAGTCCTCTTTGGAAATGAGGTTGGAGATAAACAGGTTCACCAGTGGGGACACAGGTACACCAAAGGCAACACCACAGCAGCCCTTGCAGGCAGCAGCTCCAGGGTGGAGATGTGCGAGTTCTGCGGGGGAGTATTGAGGGTTACTTAATAAGGTATTTACAATGCTGAGTTTATTAAAACCAAAATTGAGAAATGAGTAAACCAGTGAGGTGGGGGGAGCCTAATGCAGTTTTTACTGGATTAAGTAAAATTAACCTCAAAGCCTTAGCCCACCAAATCAATGCTGCCATTTTGGGTGAGAATGATGGACATGTCAAATTTAGAGAGTGACTTCCTGACTTAATTGGCTGGGTCAACTCTCATAGGATTCCCAGCAGAATCTAATTGTAGGTCAGGCTGTAAAGCCTGCCATTCCTGGTGGTAAAGGAGGTGGAGGCTCTTGGAGAGTGAAGGGAGGAGTGCTTGAAGCTTGAAGGTGCCTGGAAGGGAGGAGGAGGAGGAGGAAAAGCATGCCTGGAATCCTTAGTGCTTACCTGAGACAACTGAAATGACAGTGTGCTCAGGCCAGTGTGGAACCTAATCATAGAGCCCGAGGAGTATGTGAGTAGTTGCAGCTTTGGGATTCCTGACTGGTTTCTGTTAGTCCTGTCAATGCAGTCCTTGTATGGGCCTGAGGAGCATTTTAGATTCAGGGGCTTGGATTCCCTTGGATCTGGTAGAGCCAGTGAAGTTCAAGAGTGTTCCAGGCCCCAGGGTGCCTGCCTCAGAAGGGGTACTCGTGGTGTGTCCAAGCGGGGGCACTGGAGAGGTCTATACGAAGTGGTCATGGAGGATTCCCAGGGAATGCCAACATCCTGCTGACTGGAATAGCTTAGGCAGGAATGGAAACCGTTGCGTGCTGTGGCAACACAACACACACCACGCACACACACACACACACACACACACACACACACACACACACTTCTCTTTATGAAAACTTGTGGCTTTGGAGCCATGACCATTTGGAATGTGTGAGGGGATCCACACTGTGCATAGATGAGCTGGCATGGTTGGCAAAGGCTATT
>NW_007729584.1:113341-119130 GCF_000696425.1 Galeopterus variegatus
GGAATGTGTGAGGGGATCCACACTGTGCATAGATGAGCTGGCATGGTTGGCAAAGGCTATTTGGTCACCAGCCCTGGCCCAGTGGTGAGGAACCCCAGAATGAGCTCCCAGACAAGGAGGCTGTGGTGCTCTCTGACAGGTGTCAGGGAGCTGAGATGTGTAAGGCAAGGGGGCTTCCCAGGCCCAGCTGGCTCAGCAAGGGAGGAAGGTGCAGGCATGGGTGCTCCGGGCCTTGTTGGATATGTCCGTGTTTAAATAATTGTGTGTGTGTTTGCTTATTAAAGTCATACATGTTAATTGTAGAAAATTTAGAGGATCAAGGAAACCAAAAATATAATCACAGTTATACTGAAAACCAAGGTGGAGATGGTTAAATGGTGGTATGAAGACATTTCTTCTCCTTTCAAAATCACTCCAAAAGCGAAGAAAAAACAAATGCTCTGTCACTCTTTTCAATAAAACTAGGACATATCTGTAATTCCAAATCATACTACATGAAGACAGAAAGTAGATGGAGGAACAGCATTCATTTGGTGGAGTAAATGTGGGTCAAACCTAAGCACCCAAGTGGTCTCAGGAAGAATCAGAAATTGGAGGAACCAGATATGAGGAAGATGGGGTTAAGGCTGGGGATGAAGAGAGGGGTTAGTTGAAAATTGTGTGTAAGCTTCAGCTAGACCTTCAAGTTGTTGTCACTCTCCACCCCTACAGCTTGGTCACCACTCTTCTGTCTCCACAGGGGACAGTAGGTATGTTACCCTGAGACAGAAACAGAGGCTCTGGACATGGGGATACAGACATAGAGTGGGTGAGTGGTGAGGGCTGTTTGGATAATGGGGGTGGGGGTAAGGGACAGACTATGAGTATCAGTGAGATTTAGCTATTGTCTTTTCCAGCTAACTCTAAGACTTTGGCAGCCCGGCCTCTCCTCTTCCTTCTCCAGCAGGAGATTGGAAAATGGTTCTTTGAAGAATTCTTTGAGTAAACAAACCAACTGGCAGATTCCAAAATAAGACAGCTGGTCTTCCGTGCAGTGGTCCCACAACCAAGTACCCTCATTTACAAGAAGTGCCCTTGTAAGTTGTCAGTGCATTACTCTCAAATGTGGATGGGCAATAAGGATCTCAGACATGAGAGGAAAAGGTCCAACATGAAAGAGACCAAAATAAATAAGCAGGTAAACAGGAATTCAATGAAAATAGACAATATAGATAGAACACGTCAAAGCCACCATAATTCTTCAGAAATAAGTGAAGATACAACATTCATGAAATAGAAATAGGGTGCATTAAAAAAGGACAAATTAAAGCTCATAGAAATTAGAAAAGATGACAACAGAAAAAAAAATTTTGTAAAAATTTAAAGATTAAGGAAACGTTTAAAGATAAAGGAAACTTCCCAGATAGTTGAACAAAAAGACAGATGAAAAATGAGGGAAAGATAAGAAAAGTAGAGGTTCAATCCGGTAGGTCTAACAGTTCATGAAAAGCTCAGAGGAGGAAATTATCAAAGAAAGAGTACAGAAAATTTACCCGAACCAAAGCATGAGGTCTTCAGAGAAAATCCACTACCTAGCACCATGAATGAAACAGATCTACCCTGAGGCGTACAAACATGACCTTTCAAATCACCAGGCTTAGAGAAGATTCCAACAATAGACAAAAAAGATTAGGAATGTGCATGGTATAAAGCCTCTTACTAACAAAATTACGCAGTGGAAATTGTCCTAAAAAATTCTAGAGTAAAAATGATGTTTAGTTGTGAATTCTATACCCAGCCAAACTATGAGTCATATGAGAGTAGAATAAAGCATTTTCAGACATGCAGAATCTCAAAAAACATCTCTCACATATGCCCATGTTTCACTAAAACTAAGAAAGTGTGGATCCAAGGGAAAGGGAATCTAACACAGGAAGGGGTGAGAAAAGGTATCAGGCTGATAGCCCAGCAACAAGCCTGGAGAGCAGCTAATCAGACCAGTCTTGGAGGATGGCATGCACCCAGCAGGGTCCAGGAGAAAATGGTGCTGATAGAGTTTGGGGCAGGTTTGTATGAAAAGCTGTATGAAGATTTATTTTACAAAACTGTTGCATGGTGGGGTGGGGGTGTGTGTGAAAAGACTTACATTTGCATTCAATAAAAACTAAGTAAAAAAAGCCTTTTTTTTTTGTTCTTGTTGCATTATTTATTTAAATTTTTTTTGTAAAATTAAACAGGTACAGAAAAACCATGAAAGACAAAAGTAGAGCTTAAAAGAATATAGGGCAGACACCTTTGTAATGATCACCCAGGTAGAAATGGAGAGTGACAACCACCCTAGAACCTCTTTTTTTTGTCCAATCCCTGTCACATCCCCCTGCCTCCAAAAATGAGATAATTATTAGCACCAGGAAAAACAAAGGAGTGTAGGAAAGGAAATGTAGTCATTGTTTACCACTTGGTTCAACCATGAGCATATTTATTTAATTGTAGTAGTTGAAACACTGTAGATGGGGCCCCAGTCACTGAGCCGCCGCCGAGGACTCAGCAACCTCCCCCTCGAGCCCCCTCGCTTCCCGACGCTCCGTCCCCCCCGCCCGCCTTCTCCCGCCGCCCACTGAGGAAAAGGAATCGTATCGTATGTCCGCTATCCAGAACCTCCACTCTTTCGACCCCTTTGCTGATGCAAGTAAGGGTGATGACCTGCTTCCTGCTGGCACTGAGGATTATATCCATATAAGAATTCAACAGAGAAACGGCAGGAAGACCCTTACTACTGTCCAAGGGATCGCTGATGATTACGATAAAAAGAAACTAGTGAAGGCGTTTAAGAAGGTAGGTTCTCATTGGGCTTATAGGAAAAATCACACTTAATTTGTCCACGAGGGGGTGGGAACTTTGTCATATTATTTCCCAAAAGGGATTGTTAAATGTGTTATCACTGCTGTTTGGCCTCATTTGTTTTGCTTCCTTTGTGTTTGCAGAAGTTTGCCTGCAATGGTACTGTAATTGAGCATCCAGAATATGGAGAAGTAATTCAGCTACAGGGTGACCAGCGCAAGAACATATGCCAGTTCCTCGTAGAGGTGAGTTCGTGCCTCTTCACTGTCAAATCTCATGTCCTGCCTAGTCTGTTCAGTTTATGCCGGGGACGTGGAAGCTTGTTTTGTAATGCTAAGCAAAACAGTAGTTGAGTTTTGAAGTACATAAACAAGTCGAATTGTTTCTAAATACAGAAGACTTTTGTCTACATTAAATTTAATGTTTGTGTGGCTCTACTTCACAGGTGCAAATATAAATTTCACACAGATATACTAAAATAATGTGTATGCTGGGTTGTTCCTGTATTTGTAAGACCATGAGGTAAAAAAAAATCGTGAATTTACTAAATACTAAAATCTTGTTATATCATTGGTTCTTGATATAATTGAAGATATTTCAGATATCATATCCTTAGTCTCACACATTCTAAATCAGAATTTCAGAAAGCACAAGATGTTCAAAAAGGTAGTTCTTACAACTGAATACGTTCAGTTGAGTCATTATACTCATTGGATTGCACCTTGGCTATTGAGTTTTTCTTGCCCAGTACAGTAGCAGGAAGACAGGTTTGTTACCATCAGAGATGGAGACTTTATCCCTGATCTCTCTTTAAAACTTTGTCCTTTTTTGTTTGCAGATTGGACTGGCTAAGGACGATCAGCTGAAGGTTCATGGGTTTTAAATGCTTGTGGCTCACTGAAGCTTAAGTGAGGATTTCCTTGCAATGAGTAGAATTTCCCTTCTGTCCCTTGTCACAAGTTTAAAAACCTCACAGCTTGTATAATGTAACCATTTGGGGTCCACTATTAACTTGGACTAGTGTAACTCCTTCATGCAATAAACTGAAAAGAGCCAAAAAAAAAAAAAAGAAACACTGTAGATGGACTTAATCATAACTTTGTAATATATATACACAATTTTTTATCATGGGGGTGACACCGCCAGAGGGACAAACCTCTGAGTTTTGGTGGCAACTGAATGTTGAGGTGAATTTTGGGAGAGAAAGGAATAAAATCCTCTTTTAAATAACTTCTTTTCTGATTATAACTGTGGTACATGTTCATTAAAGAAATTTTGGAAAATAGAAAAAGAAACCTAATAAAAAGAAAATACAAATGCCCTAAAATCCAACCAAGAGACAACCATCATTACTTTAAGATGTTTTTTCCCAGGCATTTTTCTATGGCTGTGTGTGGATTTGAGAGTGTTTCATAAAATTAAGACATACTGTGTATATGGTTTTTATTCTGATTTTAACACCTAATATTATATGATTATTTCCCTACATTGTTAACAATTCTTCTGTCAGCCTTTGGACCTCTTTCAGCGGCTGCCCTAGGAGTGGCCGGGAGAGGGGAGAGTGAGCCTTATTTGCAGAGCTCCTCAGGTAACAATGCACCCACCCCCACTGCTTCAAAGAAAGGAAGTTCAATTTTTTTTTTTTTGTCTTTTTCGTGTCCAGCAACGGATCGCAACCCTCAGTGTCGCGCCCGGACCGGACCGGGACCGACAACGGGATCGCAACCCTCGGTGTTGCGCCCACACCTCGCTCAGCCAGTGAGCGGGAACCGGTCTGTATGTGGGATCCGAACCCTCGGCGGGAGCGCCGCAGCGCTCCCAAGTGGCGCACTATAGCAGTGCGCCACCGGGCCGGCCCCGGAAGTTCAATTTTTATATACTTCATATTTTTACATCACTGAGTACAATTTGCGTAATGGTTGAAAATTCTAAACATTCTATTATACAAATTATATTTCTATTATATAAGATTATCCATTCTATTACATAAACTTATCATAATTTATTTAAGCCACTCTCATTTGTTTCAAAACTTCCTTTACCAAAGAATACTATTATGGACTTCCATATACATATTTCTGACTACGTCCTTAAGATAAATTCCCAGAAGTGAAGGTTTGTAGGTAATAAACACTCATCAGTGTTAGCTATTAGGGTTAGTAGTAAAACGAGACTACACTCCTGGTGGGAGTGTAATATCAATCCCCTGGCTGTAGAGTAGCTGTAGAAGTGCTACTCAGGGCGGAGTCATCCAGGGAAATCATGCTACCTGAACCCATTGTCCTCACACAGGAACCTGGGAAAATGTCTTCTTCAGAGAGCCAACTGGATGCTCATTGTCTCCCCAAATTGCATCATTCCAAATGGAAGGCTTCCAGAAGAGAAGAGACATCCAGCCATTAATACCAAATAAGGGTCACTCACCTTGTTTCCAGAGTCCTATGAATTCTTAAGATCTGGCATAGTCTCGAGGAAGGAGCTACAAGTGGAGGTCACCAGACCTGTGCTCTCTGTGGCGCTGGCCCTCCTCACAGGGCCCAGCAGCTTCTGTGCCAGCTGGCCCTCTGCTAGGATCACTCTGTGGCCTTCAGCTACACTATGAGGTCACCCCTGATGATTCCCCAGAGAACTTGCAGGCCGGC
The DNA here is from genome assembly GCF_000696425.1 of Galeopterus variegatus. NCBI lineage: Eukaryota > Metazoa > Chordata > Mammalia > Dermoptera > Cynocephalidae > Galeopterus > Galeopterus variegatus. Next base: position 118,804 of record NW_007729584.1, read on the forward strand.
CCCAGACAGACTCTTCTGGTAAAGCTTCTCTTCTCATCCTGAGCTGCAAACACATAGTCCTCAGGGCATGGGCCGGTAATCCTGTGGCCGTGTTGTCGTAGTGGGGTCAGGCCTCAGGTTCTGGACTCAGAACTCTGAATTTGTTGGAAATTTCACCTCTATGCATAAGGTCCTTCCAAATACTCTAGAAGGGATGCTTTCCCTAGGATTGCACCCCAGTGTCCAGGGCTGGTACACTGCTGACCCCCGCCATACATGGGACATTCCTAATTAGCTCTGCCCAGCACCAAGCACTCAAACACAAAGGGCCCACTCCCCCCCCCCCCC
>NW_007729584.1:119316-126480 GCF_000696425.1 Galeopterus variegatus
ACAAAGGGCCCCCCCCCCCCCCCCCCATAAATCTCTCTTACAAGATTCCCAGGGTGCTAGCTCGTGGCTCACAGCTCTCCTAGATGTGACCAGGTAGCACCGAATTCTTGCTTAATGACCTGCAGCCTTGACCATTTTCTTCCTTCAACGTGTTCACAACTTTTGTCCCATATATATTATTTTATTAATCTCTTAAATGAGCATAGTGAGTATTTATTTAAAAGGAATACATGAATGGGTTAAAAAAAAATCAAACAGTGCAGAAGGATGTACAGTAAAAAGTGAGTCTCCCATTCTCCTCCCTATTCCTAGGCGCCAAGTTCCCCTCCTTGAGGCAGCTAGAAGTAGATAAGGAATACACACATATACGTATGTTTATGTACATGTGTATGTAAAACGCATCAAAGATTGGCTTTGGCCTTCATATTCAGCCAAAAGTCTGTCAATTGGCCTTCAACCTCAGCTTTTGGAAGTCTAAATAACTGAATGACTACTTCACCATCAAGTATAATACCCCTAAGCTTGTGCCTGATCTACGATCATGGTTACATAAGTATATTAGTCTGTTTCTGTGGCTTATAACATAAAAACCTGAAACTGGGTAATTTATGAGGAGATAACATTTATTGCTTACAGTTTTGGAGGGTGGGAAGTCCAAAGTCCAGAGAACACATCTGGTGAGGGCCTTGTTGGTAGTGACTCTACACAGTGACACAGGATATCTATCATATGGCAAATGGCTTGAGCAGAGAGAGAGCTTCTCACATGCTCTCCTCACATGCTCTTCTCACATGGCTCTCTCACAAGCCATCAGAACCATGCCCAAGACCACCATAAAACTATCAATGGATTAATCCAATCACTATGGCATGGTCTTCACAATCTATTCACTCTTCAAGGCCCCACCTTTTAAATTATCATAATAGAATTTCCCACTCTCAACAATTACAGTGGGGATTAAGCTTCAACGAGTTTTGGGGAACATTCAATCCACAGTAATAAGGTTATCTTATATCTAATCAGCATATCGACATTAGTAATATGTACAAGGCATGCCATTTAGATTTATTAATAGATGATACTCACTATAGAAGTCTAGATTCATCTTGAAGCAAAAATCTCTTTTGTGCTTCATCTGTTAAAATTCTCAGTCATTTGTACTATATATATAAATATTTAGTATTGTAAGATTAAAATACCATAATAATAAATAATGATTGTGAAAGCTGCAAATTTTATGTTCAAAAACAATTAAGCACTTTCAAATAGCAAATAAATCGGGGAAAAGACTGAAAGTTAAAAAGGATATTGAGAGGAAATGTTAGCTAGATAACTTTAGGAAGAATATTATAATCTTTGTGAGCCAATAAATGTTAAACAATTTTTAATAATACAAGACAGAATAATAGAGATTTGATTAAATCATAATTCTAATATTTGTCAACTAATTTGATGTCTCCCTAACATTCATTATGTCAAATTAAATAACCTTTAAGAATTATGTTTAATTTTTGATATTTAATTCCATTTAGGTTATGAGTCTTTCAAGAATAAATTCTATTTGGGAATTCACATCTTAATGAAAATTAATTTTAAAAAAGAATATCAGTTTTTCTACCTCAACATTTCATAGGCATAAAAAATTACCAAATCATGTACAATATCTATGATAAATCACCTTTGATCCAGACATCATGAAGAATATAAAGAGAATGGAAAAAAAAGAAAAAAGTACAGGAAAATGTAATATCCCCATATTACTTGGCTTCTCTACTGTTGTTGTGGAAAATGAGCATCTATTTCTTATGACAAAATTCAGTAAAATGACCTCAAGAGCCATCTTGCAGGGACCACGCTGAGCTATTACTATTCCCGCATGGTAATGTCAAACTTAAAACTAGACCATTAGCAATTTTAATAGCAAAATTATAAGAATAATTACATTCTTTGGGATAAAATTTCAGATTAAGGGGCTGACCAGTTAGCTCAGTTGGTTACAGTGCAGTGTTATTACACCAAGGTCACAGGTCCGGATCCCTACACTGACCATGCACCAAAAAAGAAAAAAATTCAGATTAATTCTTGCATCCCAGAAGTTTCATTCTGAGATGGTGTTATTTGGCTTTGGCCTCAACTTTAACCCAATATTGATTTTTTTTTTTTTTTTTTTTTTTGGTCCTTTTTTGAGACCAGCCGCACCACGCTCAGCCAGTGAGCGCTGTGAGCGCACCGGTCATCCCTATATAGGATCCAAACACGCGGCGGGAGCACTGCTGTGCTCCCAGCGCCGCACTCTCCCGAGTGCGCCATGAGCTCGGCCCCCAATATTGATTTTAACACCTGCCCAAGTGTGTGTCTGAGCAACATATATGCCCACATGTACACTGTTCTGCACCAGCTTTAATATTGATCTTAACATCTGCCCAAGTGTGTGTCTGAGCAACATATATGCCCACATGTACACTGTTCTGCACCAGCTTTTCTTCAGTTAACAATCTGTTCTCCAGAGTCTTCCATGAACGTCTTTTCCCTAACAATTGTCCCACCAATTACCTAACCAAACCCCAAATGATGGACTTTTAGGATGCTTTCAATCTTTTTTGACAAAAAGTGTTGCAAAGACTACAGTATACTTATATGAATACAACCATAATAGCAAAATGAATTCTGAAAAACAGAATTACTGAAGGTATACATATTTTAAATTTTGATAGATTTGTTCAACTTATCGTTAACAACCCTTTTCACCTTGTATTTTTATCAGTCTCTCTCTTGTAGAGGTGATTCTCCAGTTTTAGTGGCAGGGCTCATTCTAGGGAATAAGAAAGTCAGCCAAAGTGACTTTAGAGTCCTTCTGTCTCCAAAAGCTCCTTCGCCCCCCATGGCCCTGGTCCCTCTGGCACTTGGTCAGATGCCCCTTGAAGGCCCCACCACACTTTCCACCTCCTCTCGCCATCACACCTTGTTTGTTTTGATGTCCTAGGTTTTCTGGGTCCCTGTTCTTTAAAATACCAATTGTAAAAGCAGATTCCAGATTAAGTGTGACTGGTTGACAGTGCATTATCACAGCGGCTTAATCTCAAAGAAGTGATGCTGGGGCTTTCAGGAACTGTACCTGACGGGAGAGACAGACATTTTGGACAGAGGGATTCCCAAAATCCTCAAAATCAAAGCTGCCTGGGATACTACAACCCTCCATTCTTCTACCCCTTTCCTTATCTCAGAAGTTGGGAAAAGGCCTGGGATTCCAAGAATTCCTCCCAGGCTCCGCTGACCCTCCACTGCCAACACTTGTGATGTGGGCAGGGACTGGTGTCCCGCCTGCTGCTTTGAGCATTTTTTTTTTTTTGGACTTAGGAAGTTCCTGCGTCCTCTTGATCTTCATTTTACTGTCCACATGGGAACATTGTCCCTAAATGGTAGTATAAAAGCTGTATTTCTGCTTGATTTGTGGGAGGGGCTTGAGACAAGCAAGCATGGGGAAGACCAGACTTCCATCTCAACGGCACAGAATGACACTGAAGTGGACGTCTCAGCTGTGGTCCTGTCAAGTCCATTATTCCAAGTTTCTGAAACAGTTCCCTCTCTCCTCAGCTCCAGTCTGCCTCAGTCCTCCTTCTGTCATGCAGGCCATGTTAAGCCAGTCCTTGTTCAATGAAGGCCGCTGATTGGCCACCTGCCACAGGGTGGCCTGGCATGAAGGACTCTGTCCAAAAGCCCAGAGGGAACTCAGCTAAGCCAATCAGATTGGCTCTCTGTGGGATTTGGGCTGAAGCCTAATGAAGATAAGTTTGGTCCGTAGAGACACAAAAATGGAGCAGGCACAGAGACTCCAAGGGAGAGAGACTGGGCTGAGGGAGGGAGGGAGGGGCGGGGAGAGAGGGGGGTGGAGAGAGAGAGAGAGAGAGAGAGAGAGAGAGAGAGAGAGAGAGAGAAGCTGGCCCCTCTCCCGGCTCCGGCCCATGTTTCCCATCACATCTCTTTAAGACGGCTGAAGCGACTCTGTGATTCTTGCAACTCTTGCAATGGTAGGAGCACATGATCTCATGGACTGCCATGGTGTGCCTCAGAACTCACTCTCCTGGTCCATGTTTCTCTTCCAGCTTCTCCCTTCACCCAAATGCCCTGCCAAGGGGATTCTCCACCCATAGAGTATAAGATTGGCATGACTTAATGATCTTTACCTTTACATTCCCTTTCAGAGGAAAGAGGAGTTGGACACACTCATGTTTGCCTGTCTGGGCCACATAGAAATAAACCTTCTACGTGCTGAGGTAAATCTCGTTTCCTGAACATCTTACCTTCCTCCTTAGAGAAGCACCCCCAGCTCTCAGTCTGTACCTGCTCATTCTTTTATAGGAGGTACTGTGGGTTAGCTATTATTATCATTATTATTGTTACATCTTTTCCCCACATATTTTCTGAAAGGAATTTGAAAAACTTAGTTACGCCCTTATGATTTTTACGTTGACATCTAGAATTTTTCATCATAGTTTAAAGAGCTGCAAAAGATGTAATTTCTGGCATATTATAAATACAGACATTTACAAAATAAAACTGTTCTTTTAAATGTAGCCAATAGAATTTAAAAAGCACAACATTTAAAAATACACACGAAGAGTTCTTTAACAATTGGAAAATCTACATTGCTTCTATTTTACTCCCGGAGCTTGTATGTCATCCTACCTCACCCACAGAATTTTATCCTAATGTAATACATTTCTAAGCTTGAAAGTCTTTTATTGTTCACCCTATCACACTTTTCTGCAACTAAAATATGCACATCAATTGCAAACTTAATTTTTAAAATTTCCTGTGACTATAAGATCTAAGTTAAAAAAAATTATTTGGGATTGAGATATCATGATTATTATTGATATCAAACATTACAGAGATCTTCGAACTTTGACAATTATTAAATACAAAGTAAAATTTTAGTGAGTGGCAGTTAATATATAATAAATGTTATTTCTTACTAGAATGAGAAAAATTAACAGGAGAGAGAGGGGGGGAGTGAGCAAGTGCCTTAGAACACCAATAAGTTCAGGATTTTGCAAAACATATTACTGATTGTTGTTAAATGAGTTACAGAAGAATCCACTGAGAATGGTGCAGAGGCAGCCAGGAGGAGCTCAAAGCAGCAGGCCTTATTCCATCCTGCAATGTGGTTAGATAAAACATGAGCTTTGACTCGAGCGTGTCACATGGAAGAAAAAAGGTCCTGCCACCTTTATTGTTTCTCACTGATGTCTCCTTGCTTTGCGTTCTTGGAACTCTCCCCTGGGACTTTGATGATCTTTCACAATAGTTGGGAATTAGAAGAGGCGAGGTTATTAAACAACAATTGCCATCCTTCCTGCTCCCCCACTCCATAATATATCTGGATTCTGAACATCCCAACTTGTGTCAAAGCACCCCATCTATGTCACATAGCCTGTAACAGAAACATGTGTGAGAAAGGGATAGCTATGAAGCCTTACCCTGGGCTCATGAAATCTTGCTGTAAGAGGCATTGTGGACACATATTTTTAATTGCCCTCTTCCACTTTTTTTTGGCAGAGAGGAGGTGTTGACATCCCAGGACCTCCATATATAGAGTACCGCTAAGTGTGAGAACGTGGAAGGGGAAGTGGGAAGCAGATCATAGCCATTACCTCTTGTCAGCAGGAGCCATCTCAGATCAGATAGGTTTTAGAAAAAGCAGTTTCCTTAAATCTCTCAAGTCCGTGAACCCCTTACACACACATGCACTGATCAGAGGGCCCTGACGCAGAGGGCTGACCCTGGACTTTTGAATTCCAGACCCACCATTTATCGACCAGCTGTGCGATGTGTGAGGTGGGAGCTGTGACACCTACCTCACAGGGGTTTTGTGAAGAGTAGATTGATTATAGAACAGGGTGTAGCACAAAGTCCAACCAGTATAAACACCCCGCCCTTGGAAAAACTCCTTCCCATTAGTTTGACAAAGGGCTACCCGGTACCTGCTTCGTGGTTGGTGGTTGGAGCCTGGAGCTCCGCAGGGACACAGCCTGGGTGCAAACCCAGCTCTGCTGCTCCTCAGCTCTTTGACCTTGGGCAGTATGCTCCTTGCACAAAGTGGAGCTAATAATAGAACCTACTCTGGGTTTGCTGTGAGGGCTGAAGCATAGAAAGTGCTTAGATATGTTATCAGGCACAGAACAAGCACCCAAAATTACCATCTTTGTTACTGAGATAAGCATTGGGGGTGAAGGCCTGTTTCTGCAGTCTGAGTCACTGGTATGTCAAAACAAATATGGAAAATATGATCTTGAGCTTCATAAAATTTGCTTCATTGACAAAATTCCAAAATATGCCCTAGCTTCCTTGGGGGAAAATGATTTTGTTCTGTAAATTATCCATGAATCAGCTAAGACACCACTAGTGACAAACAAGTCTCCCTTCCCATCTCTCATTTATCTCCTAAATGAGAATTTCCCCCCTCCCTCCTTCCCTTCCTACATTGCCTCCTTTTTACCTCTTACTTGCTACAATTTGGAACTGAACAGGGTCTTAAAGATCATTGGGTTGACCTTACCAGCCAGCCGCCAAAAAAAAAAAAAAGATAATCGGGTTCAGTGTTTTAACGTAAGAAAGAACTAAGGGTTGAACCAGGGCCCATCCATGCCAAAGGTGTGTGGTCCACGATAAGTGAAGAACAGGGAGGGGAAGGAGAGGCCAGTGTGACTTACCCTCTGTCACTTTCCCCACCCGAGCAGAATCTCTGAAACTAATGCTGGTGGACCCTAAAGGGGCTGGATGAAAAATGAAATTAATGTGGGTATACACATCAGGAGCTAAAAGTCTTCATATCTGAACCAAGTAATTCTCTTTCTAGGTATCTTTTCTAAGACAATCATCAGAAACTAGGACAAGGATAAATATACATCGATGTATTTCCCAGAATAGATCTCCCCAGAATACATCTTAGTATCCAACAATAAAATGAGATATTTTAAATTATAAAAGTTTCCCTTGTCACTGGAAAATGTTCAGGATATAATGTTAAAGGATATATAACAAAAATACAGTGTGACTGTACTATATTAAAAAACATTTACAGCAAGAAGGAAAGTCTTATACTTTTCTGTATTTAAAAAAGTCTTCAATAACTGTGTATTATTATTATTATTATTATTTTTT
>NW_007729584.1:126976-151237 GCF_000696425.1 Galeopterus variegatus
GCGCCCGTACCGGACCGGGACCGGCAACGGGATCGCAACCCTCGGTGCTGCGCCCGCCCCTCGCTCAGCCAGTGAGCGGGAACCGGTCTGTATGTGGGATCCGAACCCTCCGCGGGAGCACCGCCATGCTCCCAAGCGGCGCACTGTAGCAGTGTGCCACCGGGCCGGCCCCTGTGTATTATTTTATAATGGAAAAATATTTCAAACAATTGGGGCAAGAATTCTGCTTTCTATATGGCATAAGACAGATTTACGGTGTGTTCACCCAACCAGCATTCATTGAGTAGATGCTGCAGAGTCTGGAAGGGAAACAAGAAGGAAGGAAAGGAAGGGGATAAGTAACACTTATTGAAGGCAACCAAACTGTGCCAGGTGCTGTATGTTCATCAGTTTATTCCATCATCACAAGATCCATGTGAGGTAGTTATAATTGTTTCCCCTCCCCGATTTTAATTATTATTTTAATGGATGTGGACACGGGATCCTGAGGAGATAAAGGGGCCCCAAGACTCAGGGCTTGTTGGTGGAGGAACAAGATTTGGCCCAGCCTCCTCTGCTCCCAAGCTCTTGTTTTTTCCCACCCCATCTTGCTGCCCGAACGCCCAAGGAGAGCTTTGGCTCCACTTCTACTGCCATTTGGAATTTGATTAAAAACAAAATGCAGACTACGTTTATCACAAGTGCTTTCAATACACATTTATTGCAAAACCACAAGCACACTATCCATAATGTCAACATAACCATATTTCCCAACTGAACAGGAAGACAGCCATTCAGAAATGCATTTTCCAAAGAAACAGAGGCTTATCTGGAAGCTCACGCACTGTGAGTGATGCCTACAACTCCTATTCTGAACTAGGAGTTCTAAACCATTAAACATTTAATTACCACTTTGGCAGAGCAATGCACATTACCATTTCTACAATGTAGCAGCACAGAGATTTTAAATGCATCTTTATTTTTCAGAATCTTCAGTATTCACAATGTGTAAAATGAAGCAGCATTTTAAATAAAACACTATGCCCAAACACAGTTTCTTAAAAAGTCCCAATTGAAAGGAAGGAAAATTATTGCACATGAATAATACTTATCAGTGCTTACAGTTGACATTAACTATAGTTTTTTAAAAGAATAAAAATACTCAAGACTTCAACATTTCCTTACAAAAGTATACTTGGTCGGTCATAAAATAAAAATCTATAAAACCCCAAATATTACAAAAGTAAAATGCAAAAAAAAATTTGTATTAAAATGTAATACAGTCTTTACATGGTAAGAATCTTTTAAAAATGCACAGAATTCTTCCTAAGTTACGATGTGCTTCACAGGAGAGTTCATGACACACTCCTGCTCTGACCTTTGCATAAACCTACCAGGTGGCAGAGCTGGTGCACCCGCTCCCCCAATGCCTCCAGCATCAAGTCTCAGTGTGGGCAGGTATTAAGCTCCCTCCCTGCACCCATTTATATCACAGAATTCTTCCTAAGTTACGATGTGCTTCACAGGAGAGTTCATGACACATTCCTGCTCTGACCTTTGCATAAACCTACCAGGTGGCAGAGCTGGTGCACCCGCTCCCCCAACGCCTCCAGCATCAAGTCTCAGTGTGGGCAGGTATTAAGCTCCCTCCCTGCACCCATTTATATTTGCACCATCTCTTGTGCTGGGAGGAAAAATCTTGCCCAGGTACATGGTGCGTCACAGGAGGTACTGCATCAGCCCTCAAGGAACCTGTATATAACCTGTATCTTACTGTCACTATTTTAAAGTCAGGCCCTGGAGCTGGGAGGAATGAATCTAAGAGATGATCTCTGACCCTCTGGGACAGCCCTGACCCACTCTCTTATGTAGATCCCCAGAGGGAGTTGATGGCAGCCTGGTGGAGCACTACTTCACTCTGGCAGTCAGGGTGTTCAACTGCAGCAATTTCAGCCAAAACCATTCCCAGAATGGACCAGATCCCAAACAAGAAAGGACTTTGTTCTTTCACAGACTGAAAAGGAGTCAGCGGTTTCGGAGTAGGCTGGGACTGAAAAGAGGGGACAGGGGAGGGGATTAATTGGAATGAGACTAGAGGCCAGAGTCTGGGGCTGAGGGGATGCGTGTGCTAGGACCCCCAGTGTGAAGACTGTAACAGGCTCCCTCAACTGCAGCGGCCTCTGCTGTTTCCACAGCCATCCTATCTCCACTGCCTTCTCCCTGCCTGCCTTCCTGTGCTGATGGTAACGTGGTGCGGAGCCGTGGAAGCCAGATAGCTAACTGTGTAAAATTAAGCCAAATACACTGTGACTTGAGGTCTGAGGGAGAACAGTAAAGTGCTTGGGCTTTGGGAGAGTGATATAGGTTGGACAGGCTTTCTAGCTTGTTTCTAGGGTTGTGACTGAGAGGATGGAAACAGTTGGAAAAGTCCAAATGGAATAAGAGACGGTAACTTTACTTGGACCTAAGTTCCCTTGGACTGCCCAAGATTTCTTTGCATCCAAGTACTGGTATGAAAAGTAACTAAGCTGACAGAGTGCATGAAACACAATAAAGTGGATATTGAAGGCATGCTTTCAATTACAGGACATTCCTTTGAAGAGGGGATTGTGAGAGCTATAGACTTTTGAATAAAACACAGCTCCTCCTGGGCGGTGGTGGATGTCTAGATTCACACTGCTTCCTCAGAGCAAAACAGGAACCTCCGTGATGCCAGACAGGGCGTCTGTGAAGACAGGGTCCCCAGATGGCTGGTTCCACCTTCTACAGTCCCCACAAGCCTTAGAGTGAGCTGCTCACATTTAATGGGGGCTATTTCCCCACCTCCAGTTCCACAACTCCTCTCCGTGCTGGGCCCCCTGCCCTGATTTGTTCTGTCCCCCCTCTGCTTCTCGACCCCTCCCTCCGTACCCCATTCTTTGAAAGCAAGAACTTCTAAGTACAAAAGGAAATGGCTCTGGAGCAGATGACAGAGGGAGGTTGTAGAAGCTCCACCCCTCGAGAGCTGAAAAAGCACTTGGCCAGACACGCTGCAGGCAGGATGTACTTGGAGGTAGGACCTGGGCCAGATGACTCAGTGAGAAATGAGCCAGCTTTGGGGCTCTGCTTTCCAGAACCTGCTTCCATCACAGCTCCATGCCTGCAGATCTCCTCCTCCACTTTGGCTATGTAGACATATTAACAAATATGTTTATAGGCCTGGCTTCTATTTCAATAACTCTTTTACTGTGGGCTCATGGATCTCCTTACATGGTCCCTACCTCCTCCTTGCTAGAAAGGCCTTCTCTTGGCCTAATCCCATGCCTGAACGAACACTGGCAGATCTAAAACCTTTGGAAGCTTGTTAACTTTCCCTAAAAACCTTTCCACTTATTTTCAAGCCATCAAAACAGATTTTTCTGCATTCCCTTTAAAAGGCTGTTCAAGAACACTTTTTGCTCTAGGAAGGTCAAACATAACTATATATCGATTAGAGACAAGCATGGCTTTTTTAATGGCTCAAGGGAATAGGATTTAGAATGTATTTTCCCAAGACAGTAAGATCCCATGCAGAAACCAACATAGCTGTAGAGATGAGCTACAAAGCTTGCAATAACCCTCTAGGGGTGTTGTTGGTTTTGAATTACAGTTTTTATGAATGGACTCATCAGGATGCAAATCTGAGGGCCAGGATGCCTTGTTTCTGCATTCTCAGGGTCTAGCCCAGTGGCCAGCCTGAAGCAGGAGCCCAAAATATGCTGGTTGAATGATTACAGATTCCTCCATCCTGTTTTATTTTTTTTTTTAATTTTAAATCTTTATGTAATCTGCTTTTCCCAACATTTAATATTGGCTATGATGAAATCCACGCCTGACTTTATTTCAGAGTATTCTGTTATGTTCAAACTGAATTACAAAGTGGAACAGAAAAGATCATAGTGTGCTTTAAAATTTTAAATCTTTATGTAATCTGCTTTTCCCAACATTTAATATTGGCTATGATGAAATCCACGCCTGACTTTATTTCATAGTATTCTGTTATGTTCAAACTGAATTACAAAGTGGAACAGAAAAGATCATAGTGTGCTTTAAGATGAAGGAAGCAGTTTTTATAAGAAAGATTAAAGTTTTTTTAAAAAACATGAAATAAATTTCAGGACCTAGGTAACAAAGAATTTACTGGTAAGGGAATATTGATAAAAGAAGAGTGAATAGGTGAGGGAATCAGAAGCTGGTTCATTAGTGTAAACTTTCCCTCAATTAGATGAAAGGACAATTATAGGCAGCAGAATGCAGCCTGAGCTTTCCCGTGCCTGGGGGGAGGAGGGGGCTATATTGAGCTTGAGTAAAAAAAGAACAAATATGGAGTGACTTCTCTATTCTGAGATAGAAGAGGATAAAATATTAGCGTTAAGATATCAATTGATGTTTTTTTCCTGACAAGTACAACTGCAAAAGAGGAAGGGTTCTGGGTAGAGGTTCCTTGGGACATAGAACAAGGATTCTGGGCACAATCGAAAGGACAGAGGGGGGTATGGAGGAGAGGGACGGCTCCACTGGAGACATTTGCATTACTTACAGAAATGATTTTCTCAGCAATAACTTACTGATCAGGAAGAGCAGTGCGATGTGAATTAGTGAATTCAGGGAAGAAGAAACAGACCACTCCAACACACCCCCTCAATTTTAGCTGGATTCTATTGAGCAAGCCCTTCTCCTACTGCAAGTGAGGGGGGATCAGACACCTCTCCTGGCCTCTTGTAAGCACTTTCTCTGAGTCACAGACCTACACAGAAATACGTAGTTATGTGTGTAGGCTGAGGAAGTGATTTTGTGTAGGACTTATGAATGCAATTTAATAAGACAGAGGAAGAATTTTCCTAATACTTAATTTTCATAAGCCTCCAAAATGAAATATTTCTGCTGGAGAGGGAAGTACATTTGGAATTGGGGACATTTGTAGTAAACAAAATCACCTGTGGGAACTACAACCTGACCTTTTTATCACTTTGGGTTTCCGCAGACTTAGGAAGCTGGGACCTCACTGGCGATGCATCAAGTGTGGCTTAGGTATATCCACAGGAGACCTGAGGGCTTCTATGGCCTCCAGCCTCCAGAGCAGCCCCCCTCTAACTGGCTGGCTGCGATCCCAAATTCTATCATTAGAGAGAGGGACTTCCTTTTGGTGTTTGTTTTTGTTTGTGGTTAAAATTCAAATTCCCTTTGTGAGGAGACTCACACAGCCTTATGAGTATGTATATCTTAGTGTGTATGCATTTGTTAAATTCTGTCTGAAAAGGAAACTGGGAGTGGCAACAACTTTCCAAGGGAATAACAAACCATTCCCCAGCCATGGAATGACGGTAGGATTTGGAACGCCTCATGCCAAAATTGATTCTATGCCCTCAGTCAGACCTGGATCCTACTCATGATGGAAATTTCAGTGTAACAGATATTCTTTCCTTGAAATCAGTTATGGTTAATGATGACATGAGAAAGATATTTGGACTTCTGCTGTGCACAATTAAGTATTTGGGAAACTGTCATTATTTCTTGGTGTTAGCTAGGGAGAATATTTATTTTTAAAAAATCTTCGTAAAAGGTCCTAAAGGGTAGAAATATTTTTTGTTTTTCTGATTCTCTTTCACAGGCACACACTGTACATACATATACAATTACTCTGTATTTAGGATGAGGGGAGGAGGCCAATTAGCTCAGTTAGTTACAGTGAGGCCTTATAACACCAAGGCCCAGGGTTCAGTTCCCCATATCAGCCAGCTGCACCTCCCAAAACAAAAACAAAACCAGAATGAATAAAAGCAAAAATGAAAGGAGGAGTAAATGAACATGATAACAGCTCGAGTTTCCATAACTGCCTGGCTGGCACCTATAGTATATAATAGGGCCTTGTAGAAGTTCCTCGTTCGTTTGAAAAGGTCATCTATAAACTGAGTACTGGCGGAAAGACATTGCACTCATGTTGTTTTCTATTTTCTGTTATGTGTGACCAATAGGTGCAGATCAATTATATAACTTTGCAGCAAAAAGGAACATCTACTCCGACCCTCTTATTTCAGAGGTCAGGAAACCAAAGTCCACAGAGAACAGGTGATTTGCCCAAAGCCCCAAGGGTGCTGCTTGGCAGCTGTGCTAAAGACAGAGACCCAGGCCTCCTAACTCCCAGGCTGGTCTTCTGCTGGCTCATGTCTCTCTGACAGCTCGTATGCCCACATTATAATAGTCACAGTGAAGCCTTGTTTACTAACACCTGTGTACAGATTATACCTTGACATGCTAAACTCTGTAAAATACTGGCACAGCTTCCTGGAAGAATTTTGCCATGTAGAGGTGACATGGTTGCAAAGCAACTTATAATTCTTTGGTGCAATAAACTCTAGAGATATAAGTTCAAGGATCAGCTTTACTATCTGACCTGACAGTTTGATTTCTACAGCTGCAAACCCATGCCACCTCACAATGAATCAAACCAAATCAAAGGACAGGTATTTGGTTTGGTCTGATTCCAGTGAGGAAATGCAGTACTCCAACCTGGCTCCCAGAATGCTATCCCAAATAAGATGACAGATTTTCTCTTATTGCATTTGATAAGTTCAATAAGCGCCACATTTCATACAACCTCACAATGAATCAAACCAAATCAAAGGACAGGTATCTGGTTTGGTCTGATTCCAGTGAGGAAATGCAGTACTCCAACCTGGCTCCCAGAATGCTATCTCAACATAAGATGACAGATTTTCTCTTATTGCATTTGATAAGTTCAATAAGCGCCACATTTCATACATAAAATCCTTTGGGGAAATAAACAGCACCTGCAGCTTATCTCCTACCACAGACACTGAAAAGGCCATTTCTTCTTGTTGAACGTGTCTGCAGCATAATATTTCATGTGTGTATGACAGCTCAAATGAGGGGGGTACTACACAAACGGAAACATACAAGTGCTGGGAAGCTCCTTAGTTTCGTAGACTGCATGTGCTTCGGTCATTTTCTAATATGTAAATAAGAATGGACCAGAATTTCTCAACTGGAAGAAACCTAAGGAAACATCTTCATTCATTCCCTCATTTTAGAAATGTGGATAAATGAGAAATGAAGTGACCTGTTCAAGGTCAAACATCTGAAGTCACCAGGCCTGGGAGAAGAAACCAGGCCCTTGGGCTCCTAAGCCAGCGTTCTTTGTGCCCTCTCCAGTCTAGTCCATGAAGAAACTGCTTGGCCAGCTCTCTTCTCTAATGCTGGCAACTCAGAAAATCTGGGTTTCACACAGCTTGCTTCCAAGCATGATCAGAAAGAAGACACGACCAGAAAGGGGAAAGCTGGATGGGCAAGAGGACAGGATTGAAGAAGTGACCAAATGAAGGTAAGTTCTTGTCCTACTACAGTTCATCAGTTCTCTTAGCAGCTTAAAGTTAGGTTAGCTAAGGATGTTGACCAGGAAAATTAAGGATTATGAGAATCTCCATTAGCTATTATTTTTTAAAAATGGAATTACACAGCTAATTCTCCCAGCTCTCTACTTTTTACCATATTGTGTGCCTCTGCAGAGGTGGGGCAGTCAAGAAAACCCTGTCAAGAAAATCTATATGGATTTTGGAGGTGGGTCATTCACTTTCTTTTCTCATGTACAGGGACTTAGTTGATGGTATAAAAACAGAAATTATATTTCCAATAAGAAAACAGAATAGTACATATTGGAATTCACTTTTAGACTGCAGAATATGATAGAGCTTAATGGTACATAACCAGGTTTGTAAACTGACTAAACACTGCTACGTTTGATAAGAGATTCACCTGGGAGAGAAGTTAGAATCTCAGAAGTTCCTGCTTCTGCCCATAAAGCTTATGCCAAAATGGTCCAAGCAGTGGTTCCCTAGATGACATTTTAAAATCCCAAGTTTTTATACATATATGAGGGTACTTCTAGAAGTTCATGGAAAGATTCACATATCTTTTAATTCCATTTTCCCACAAACTTTCTGAAGTACCCTTGTATATGTAAATAGACAGACAAGTTTCTGAAAGGATTCATGATGATTCCCTGTGGGGAAGAGAATGGATTTTGTATGGAGGTGGATTTCACTTTATTTTCCAATATAGGATATTTCATAATGGTTAAATATTCACTCATTTCTTATGTAATTTTCAAAACTTCAAAAGAAATGAAAACAAATGTACTTAATGAATTACTTCTGGCTAACACATTGATCATTTATGGAATGAATGCTGCTCTAGGAGTTGGAACCTGCTAAAACCTAGCTGTGTCATGTAACCTAAAAGGTTCTCTGTTTACTTATTTGTCAAATGAGACATTTGGATTAGATTATTTCTTTATGATACTTCTGGGTAAATGGGAAGGAAGCCAATGTGAATTAGACAAAGTCTAAATCAAACAGTACTTTAAAAGAAATATCATTTCCTAACATTCAGGTAAGACGAAAGTATCTCCAGGTTATCCTTGCCATTTTGTTCAAGACTGCAGAAGCCTGCCTTATAAATTAGAAGAAACAGTAGGGAATCCTAAGAGTATTGTGGTGTTTGGGTTGATTTACTAGTATCCTCTTTGAGGTCCTGAGCCTTACAGTGTACTAAGTCCAGCATGTTTAGAGCTAAAGTGGTTTGATTTGTTTTTATCATTAAATCAAAGTTGCTGAAATCAATTCCATGCTTTGTTTCATTTTTTAGATATGTTTTAAAAACTGTTAATTATCCCTGTTGAACAGAACGGCTGGGGCTGGAGTAACTTTTTGCTCTCTTTTTGAGAATGAGCTAAGATGGATATTGGATTATTTTCATCCAATTACTGGATTATTGTTTGAGGCCTATCAGGTTTTAAGGCATAACTGAATGATCACATAAAGCAATTAGCCCATATTTTTAAAATGAAACAAACAGTAACTATAAAAACTTGTTAGAGGCCTTTGAAATTCCCCTTTCAGGGACATATTCTAACTTAGAAGACTTAGCTATGAGAAGAACCATTAAATCTTTCTGGAGCACCTGGATTTGCTTATGTTCTGATCATGCTAGTGTCCTATTCAGGAGAGGGAAGCCTAGGTGTGTAGCCTTATTCACCACGCAGGAAGGAGATGGGGTTTTCTGCCTGGGAGCCTGGGGAGGGGTCAAGGGTGAGGAAGCCTGTGCCAGGAAGTCAGTTCATGGAAGCAAAGTTTCAAATATGGAGGTGAGGTCAGATTCATCCAAGGGTTCAGAAAGTACTAGGCAATGAGGATGACTCAGAACCTCAGAAAACTGAAAAGCGAAATGAGAGGCTGGTGTTTTTCAGTACCGACCAAGAACAAATTTAAATTAGAGAGATTTAGGGCTATGCAGTTGTCTGTATTCTCTGCCCTCAGCCTCTATCACTCCCATCCCCCTGGCCAGAGGTGACACCCTCAAGGGCCTCCTAAGAGCCTTGGTATTAGGTCCTAGAGTCATTGTCTAAGTTTGAGGATCCATCTGAGCCAGGAAATTAGTGATCAGGAGAGCCAAGAGGTCTGCTTAGTGAGTAGACAACCCGCCTCTACTGAGCATAAATTGCCCCAATGGATGCTGTTCAAACAGCATCCCCAAATCCCACTGTACAGTTCTATTCTCCCAGGATGGCCCAACAATTTCCCTGAGTATTGCTTATATATCATAAGACTAGCAAACTGATAGTTCAGAAACAAACTTTATCCTGTCCCCTTCTGTAAGACTATATAATTCCAAATTAAAGTGGAACTATATTTTTCCCTCTATTTATAAAATAGGTCTGATCAAATGTTCTCATAGTTTTCTCTGTTTCTTTTTTAATATGACACTTTCTTCATATCATAGCTTTTGCACTTGTTTGATAACATGGTATAATCATAGCAATTCCTGTACTTCTTATTTCAGGGATTAATGTGAAATTAATGTTATTTTTAACATTAAAGCAAATTTGCTATGTATTTTTGTTTGATCTTGAGTTTAAAATGAAGCTTGTACTTATGCAGTCGCAAGATGAATGCCTAGATTTTAGTAAAACTAATAGTAAAAAAAACTAATTAAGAGATAAATAGATGGGGATTTAATCTCTTCAATTTAAAATCCCTTAGCTTGTATCCCTCATTAGAAGAGCTTCAAAAAACAAGCTGTAAACATTCTCAATAATTAAACACGAATATATGATCTATGATAAAGCTTGGCCCTTAGGCCATCTATGCTTAAATACTGTATACAAAATTACATTTGTACTTGATTCCCTCTTGTTATTTTATGAGCTCCTCCCTCCAGTGAAATGCATTTCTGTGTATAATCGTCTTGTTCCTATACCTCCACCATGGAGCATGTTAAAAAACAATTCTTCCCATTACCTGTGAAGTATTAACTGATAACCCACAGGGAGCTGACTCTATAATATGCCCTTAGCAATTAATAATGCTGTTGACTTGGTTTATGAGGATTAAATTCTTCATCAAAATCTTTTTACATTATGTCACTGCAAGTTAAGACTTAAAGAGATGTTAGAGCACCTACAGAACAGTAATAAAGAAAACAGAATTATTCTATTTATAAACCAAATAATCATCTCAATTTAATCCCTGTATTTCCCATATTCAATAAGGACAGTTTACTCTTAAGCCCCATCATTTTTGAACATGGAAGAGTATTCATGAACACCTAAAACGGTCTAAATTAAGCTGCAGTTCTTTGAGGCAGGAAAAAAAAACTGGTTTGGGAATCAGAAAATGTGGGTCTTAGTTCTACTTTTGCCACTAACTAGGACTGTTAGTTAGATTTGGCAAGGTGCGTCACCTCTCTAGAATTGTTTCTCTAAATTCTGAAATGAGTGCTTGGAATAGTGGAGGGTTAAGATTTCTTTTAGTTATAAAACTTCATTAGGATCCTATGTTTGTTTAGAAAGTACAAAGATAACAGCTGGTCTATTTTGATGTATGCAAGAAATAAAAACAAAAAGAAAATATGATTTGCAATATTCAGGTAAATAATGTGTAATCCTCCCCCACCCCCAAGCCTTTTAGTGCCTTTGGTATATGAAATTCTGATTACTTAAGACAGTTGCAGTTTGTGATTAGAACAGTTATCTGGGGGCCGGCCCAGTGGCGCGCTGCTACAGTGCGCCGCTTGGGAGCGCGGCGGCATTCCCGCCGAGGGTTCGGATCCCACATGCAGACCGGTTCCCACTCACTGGCTGAGTGAGGGGCGGACGCAGCACCAAGGGTTGCGATCCCGTTGCCGGTCCCGGTCTGGTGCTGGCGCGACACTGAGGGTTGCGGTCCGTTGCCGGACACAAAAAAAAAGACAAAAAAAAAAAAAAAAAGAACAGTTATCTGCTGGAGGGGTGAGCAGATACAGACAAGACAGAGGGACTTGTCTCGTCTCATGCATGTTAAAAACAGGAGCTGGTGACTGGTGCAAAGCAGGAATTTTTATCACTACTCACTTGGGATGTCTTTGAACTAAATGACTAATTAGTCATTTAGGTAACATTTTTTGTTATTCTTTGTGTTAGTAGTGGAACTAACCATAATTAAAATGTTCTACATCAGAAGTGTTATTATAGCAGGATTTTATACAGCAACATCCTCAAACACAATAGTTCTGACTCAAACCAAATACTTCATAATTCTTCCCTCTCCTTTCTATCTTCTCTCTAAACAGAAAGAGGTGGTGGTTATTTTAGTGTGTGGGTCATGGTCTACTGATATCCTTAGTGGCTGGCTTTCAATCATCTTCAAGAATTCTTCCTTCCTTTTATTTGATTTTTATTTAAGAAGGAGTTCATTGGAAACAAGCCTAGCTTTCACAGGTTTTCTTCTTCTCTTTAGCAAGTTCCTTACCTCCTTCAGGTCGTGCTGCTAAGTGAGCAGGGTGCTTGTAAAGGGAGATGACTGAAAGGTGACTGAAGCCAGATGTTAAGTTTGAGGGTTTTCTCACTTTGCTAGTTTCACAGTTTAGGATCTTAGAAGACACCAGGCAGTACTAGAATCCTCCTCTAGGAACAAAGTGACTTAATGTATAGTCTTTTTTTTTTTTCCTTTTTGTCTTTTTGCATGACCGGCAACGGATCGCAACCCTCAGTGTCGCCCCCGTACCGGACCGGGGACCGGCAACGGATCGCAACCCTCGGTGTTGCTCCCCGCACCTCGCTCAGCCAGTGAGCGGGAACCGGTCTGTATGTGGGATCCGAACCCTCGGCGGGAGCGCCGCCGCGCTTCCCAAGCGGCACACTGTAGCAGTGCGCCACCGGGCCGGCCCCTTTAATGTATAGTCTTGAACTTACTAAGGGGGAAGGGAGAGGCATTTGGGAGTATGTATACAGGGGTGTGATGGTGTGTGTACATGATAGAAATGAGCAGAATTAGGTGCTAACCAGCCTTCCTTAACCATTTGCCATCTTGGCTAATGGAAGCTGGCTTGCACTCTGTCCAGAAAAAGACATAGTTTTATAAATAAAATATATATTTAGTTGACAATGAAGATACAATTTCAAGTGAGAAAAAAGGGAGAGGGGACTTGAGAAAGCTGAGAATAGTAAAGTACTTTTAACTTTTCAGGAAAATAGTTTTTCCTGTGAAGGGAATTATATAAATGTGAATAGTGGTGATGTTATACTCCTCCCACAGCATATTCTATGTCATAGTGAAATATGTGTCTGAGAGCTGTCCAATGAGTAACTTATTTTTTAAAAAGCTATCATCCATAGAAAGAAAACAGGTACTGGTAAAATGCTGCCCTCTCAACTATATTGATTCCATATAGAATTGAATATTTTACAACCTAAAGTGAAATACAAGGATATAATTCAGAAATCACTCAACAGATGTGAAAGTTTCAATATTATAAATTGTTATTTTCAAGCAAAGGCCATTTAATAAAATCTAAGCTCGGTAAATAGTTGGCGCTGGACTTCACATCTCATGCCACCATGTACAGGCTGAAGGCGCAGTACGTTCTGTGCGATCTGTCATTTCACTTTTAACAAAGTGCTAAAGCATAATGGAATTACACTTTTTCATACAATATTTAATGTAACTATATTAAACATTTAGTCACCTTTAATATAACTATTTAAGGGCCCAGTAGACGAAACTGTGTTTCACTGAAACAAGGGTAAGTGGAGATGGAGACATGGTGCCTGTGCTCTGAAGTCCCTGGCAGGCACTTGATCCCCATAATAAAGACGGCCAGAGGCCTCTGGCCTGATTAAAAATAAGGAGTCATGTAAGAAATGGCTTTATTAGAAAAAAATGTAGTGTACATGTGGCTAATTTCTATCATCAACATACCTCTTAGCTATTTTATAATTAAAATCTGACACATGGTTTAAACCTCTTTAAAAGTTAGTGGCATATCTTCCTATTCTGACATCTGACTTAGGGAAGGAGTTATCTTCATGTGATAGATGCCCCCTTTCTTTCTTTTCATAATTACAGGTAATCAGTAGTTTAGCACTGGCACAAAACAAAGAGGAAATTACTTAGGTAGTGCTTTACGTGTAAGACATCACACTTCCAAAGCCAGAATCAGGCACAGCTATGCCACTTGTAGAGTTTTAAAATCCCCTATTACCACTCAAGTCCTGCATTATTATTACCTAGTAGTATTTAAATTCATGTGGTAATCTGTAACCTAACAAAACCTCTGAATGAAGTTTCTTTCTTCTCCTTTTTTCCTGTTAGATGTGCAATTCCAAGCAAATGTGCAGTGTGCAGTATTGATTTCCAGTCTCCTTTTAAACTCCTTCAAGTCTGTGCTATTAAACTGAGACAACCACATCAAGATAGAGTCTGTCATAGGATTCTCTGAAGCACAGAATGAGGAGGAGACTGAGCAAACACGACCCGGGAAGGCACCAGTTAAACCAAGACAACTCTGTAAGACAAAAACATGCAGTTTTAAACATTCATGTATCACCAGAAGAACACCACCTGTATGCTGGAAGGAGTCTGCTCTGCATTCAAAAGCATTTATAATAAATGCGCCCTGGAAAGCCTAGAAACTGGCTTTCCATAAACAGTGACAATCTGGAGACTAAGTGATGTGTGTAATATATTACAGAGCTTTCATGTGGAACATTTTTAATCAATATTGTTAATAACTTTTCATGAATTTAATCTACCCTGACTTTAGTTGCAAAATAAATCTATTACTACAAAGAAAAAAAAAACCAATCACTTTAAATGTTACTTTGTTAATTATGTTTTAAGTGCCCTTTATCACCATGACACTTGTCTTTGTTTAGAAATACCTGATAGATTAAAAAGACAAATAAAAATCACCTGAATTTTGAGAAAACACTTTTATATTTCTTGGAACATATTTCTCAGCAAAAATATTAAGTAGCAATCACTGTAAAACAGATTAGAAAATATACAGAAAAGTAAAGTAAAACATAAAAAAATTAATCATAATTCTACCCCGAGAGACCACTGTGAATACTTCGGTTTATTTCTTTTTAATCTTTTTTTGCTATCAGCATGAATGGTTATTTATGATGCCAATTATTGGAAAACCTATAGGAATCATCTAAATAGGCAATTCTGTTATTTGATTTAATGGTATCAAGAACATGCTTCTTCAAAAATGCTCTCATGAATTCAGTACTCTCCAACAGGACAATGTTGGGACACTGTCTACTAACACACACCACACAACTGTGGCTCCTCCAACTGCCTCCTGGAGCTGCAGGGACGCTTGAGTTGTGCATCTGTTCAGCCCCTTTCTACCCCAGAACAGTCAATCCCAAGGCTTTGAAGCAAGCAGCTCCTGGGTATAAAGAGGCTGTGAGTGGTAGTGGTGGTGGTGGTGGGAGGGGAACAACTTTTCCAGTTTAATATTCATCTAGCAGTTTCGGTTAAAAAAACAAAAACAAACAAACCAAAAAAAGGGGGGGGGCAGCCCAGTGGCGCACTGGAGAGTGCGCCGCTTGGGAGCGCGCGGCGCTCCCACGGAGGGTTCGGATCCCATGTGGAGACCGGTTCCCGCTCACTGGTTGAGCGCGGTGCGGGTGCAACACCGAGGGTTACGATCCCGTTGCCAGTCCCCGGTGGTGCGGGTGCGACACCGAGGGTTGCGATCCCGTTACCGGTCAGTAAAAAGGAAAAAACAAACAAACAAACAAAAACAAAAACAAAAAAACAAGCAAATGAAGGAAACAAGTTCCCTAGCACCTTTTTTTGGGTCACTGTTATAGGTTTATATTTTCCCTTTGTACTTCTACAGAATGCTAATACTGCCGTAATCTTAAAAAATCATCCTAAAGATTTCCACACCGCTACTTTAGTTTAATCCATAATTCATATGGCTGAGAGAGCAATTTATGCTCAGGAAATCAGAAAACCGACTGGTAAGAAAAGATATTGCAATACCCTTTTCTGTAATATGCTCATCAAAGCAGCCTCCCCACCTCTCAATTACTACATTTTAAAAATCAGACATGTTATTCTATAGCACATAACCAAAATGTATATTTCAATGGTATTTTATGCAAAGCTGTTTTCTGTGCTTTACTTGGATTGAATATAATGTAAATACTCAGAAAAGCTGTGACCTCTGAGATCCTGTCTTTATTCTGATATTCCCTGAAATGACACGTCAGGCATTTTCTGCTTTTATATTAACCATATTAACCTCTGGATTTCTAATGATAATTTTACTAGGCAAAAAGAATCAGTAAAAAAAAAAAGAAAAAAGCAATGAAATAGAGACCGGAGCATAAGCATACTGTTTGTATTAAAAGAGAGCTCTTTGGGCCGGCCCGGTGGTGCACTGCTACACTGCGCCGCTTGGGAAGTGCGGCAGCGCTCCCGCCAAGGGTTCGGATCCCACATACAGATCGGTTCCCGCTCACTGGCTGAGCGAGGTGTGGGTGCAGCACTGGGGGTTGCGATCCCGTTGCCGGTCCCCGGTCCGGTACGGGCGCGACACTGAGGGTTGCGATCCGTTGCCGGACACGAAAAAAAAAAAAAGAGAGCTCTTTGACTTTAAGGCCAAATTTTAAGCAATAGATAAAAGAAAGTATGGCACTTGACAACATGGTCTACAACGAAGACATTTTCTAAATCTTAGAGATTGTATTTTATGGGGAGCTAAAGCAACACACATATAGCAATGATCAACTTGTCCTTGTTCTACCTAAACTGAGAAATTTGTCACGTATTGCCATAGCAGAACTTTTATTTCATCAGAGTTGTAAAATTATTCCTTCTACCTAGGTTCGGATGAAATCTCTAAAACTGCCTCATAATTGATCTTTAGTGTCATGGTTGTTGATTGTTTTTACTGTGTGCCTATCTCTGAAAAGTCAAATCCACCTCACTGTAAATTCATCTGGCTCAATCAACTGCAAATATTCTTCGAAATTATTTGCCTTTTCAAAAAGCAAAAGGTCAGAGACAAGGGAACCTCTCGATTTTGTCACTGAAAACCATTCACATAAACCATTCACATAAATTATTAGGTGCTCTAATAAGCAGGAAATGGCTTGCTTAAAAATTTAATTTGACTTAGCAGTAGCAAAGTCAACTGTTGTCCTTTCTGAGCCCGATATTGTATGACATAGTTCAACTAACAGAATCCTGATCCATCGAAATTTTCATATTCTTACCCTTTTTATCTTTTAAAGTGAGCACAGTTTTCTAACATTCTGTCCCTTTGCCTTTCACTGGAGGACACATAAATCCACCCTGGAAGGCAGGATTCCACATTCGCCCCTACACTTCTGCAGATTCTCTACTGCCTGCTACATGGCAGTTGCAGCATGGTGTCTGCTGACACATAGCTCACACGGGTGCTGTATTTTACTCAGAGAGGTGGGCTCTGCACCAAATGGTGGTGCTCTGTTGGTACTGAACTAACTGGGATTTTGCTTATCCTCTTACCTTCTTCTTCCACAAACACTGTTACACTTTTTACCTCATCCTTCTCTTCCGCGATGCCATGCTTTCAGTTTCTACCATCTGTAAGTACTTGTCTGTTTCCAGCTACCACTCTCCAGTCTTCTAGTTTCTTTTATGGTGATTTAACAAAATTGTCTCCACTTTCACTCAGGGTGAACAGCCAGCTGACACCACAACGTCCCAGTTGAATGCCCTGCTCCCTTCATTCCACATTAATTACCCAGTAGCTCTTACTAGTGCACTGCATTATTTTACTTTTTAGATATAAAATTACTTCTCACTAGTCCATGCCTGTTGAACTTGCTCTTTGTTCTCCTGGGAACTATGAGGCAATGCCTCCCACCTCAGCCCCCTGAATCTTTTGAGCCACAATGCAGCCTCAAATTCATAGTCAGCCACTTCAAAATATAGAACCGAGGTAAAAATCTTTATGCTTTTAACCAAAACCTGCTGCAAAGCTTCTAAAACAAAAACAACAGGTAATACAAACTTCAGAATATAAAACATAATACATTTCAGAGCACAAAAAGGATATAGCACCATTCCCAAATTGATTTTGTATGTGAAGTTGTAAGAAAAGCGTCACTGTGCTGTCTCAAATAACTCACTGAGATTCTCAAAGCAAATATTATAGGAAGCAACTCAGTTTTACAAATATGCTTATATTAGAGAGCAAGGAAAAACTTTTTTTTGAACGTGACCTTGAAAAATCCAAGTCAGGAAAATTCTAAGAAACTTCTGACATGGTTCCAGGTACCCAAAGCAGAAGCGAAATAGGACATGGAGAACCTATGACCAGGGCTTGAAATAAGCCAGTGGCACTGGTACAGAAGCCTGAGTAACGTTCGCCCTCCAGGATAGCAATGACCCTAATCTGCAAGCAGATCACCAGTGGAACCCATCTTGTTAGGCACGGCATTCTAATGTGGTCATTTTGGGGTTAGTCTGTACAGCCCTGGAAAATTATCTGATGTAGTCAACTACCGGACAGCACATTGTGGGGGGTGGGAAAGCCCTAGTCAGGAAGTTGAATACTTCCTTGAGAAGTGACCTAAAAACCACAGATCTTTATGATGTTTAAAAATCAGGATTTCTAATCGTGTAATAGTTGAATTTTGACATACAACTGCTGAGTGAGTTTTTCAAGTTTTAAAATTACTGAATTATGACATTTGAACACTGGCTTTAATGGAAGGGAATTCAATTTATCATACAAAATGTTTAGGGTACTAGGGTGCAGAACTAAAAGTTATTTTTAGGAAGAAGATTTACAGAATTTTCAGATTTGCGACATGTATTATCATATCTCAGTCCATAAAGAATGTGGACCTCTGCTGGAGGACTTTTAGAGCAAGATCAATTAATTTCAACACAGACTTCAGAGTTCTAGTAATCTTAGCTTTAGAGAGATGTGGGGTATATTTGTGTGTACCCATTATACACACTCTCAAATAAACATATTAAAGCATTTCTTTAAAATAGAAGCCTAGATATTTAAATCCCTGACAGTCAGAAGGAAACAAAACAAACATCTGGTGAGTGCCAGCTATATGCCCTGGTAGGCTCTTTCACATGTATCTTCTCAGTAACTGTCTAAAATGCCATAATTTACTGAAACTTTTTTCCCCCTGAAAATCACCTTAGTGGATTAGAATTAATTATCATTTAAAGTTTCATTTTTTCACAATAGTCACAGAGTTTAGGCAGAAACTTTTTAACCTCTATACAGTTATGTATAAGAACGTGTGATTGGAACCCCACCAAAAAGAGGGAAGCTTTTTTCCCTCTGCTAGATAAATCTTGATAATGTAAGTGAGATGGGAATTAGCAGAAATGGTGTTAAGTGTTTCTTCTCCTGCCCATGCCAAAAAGACAAAAATATCTGCTTGTATCTAGTCACTACGAATTTGCAAATTCAGTTCCAGTTAATTCATGCCAGATGCCAATCTCTGTTGAACGAATCAAAACTGTAGATGGACCCAGGAGAGTAACAGAAATACTCTACTGGCCAAGCAAAATGGTCAGGAGTGTACTGAGCTCTTCTACAGTAAGACAGTTTAGGGTGGTTACTGTTATTGGTGTCTTCTCTGCTTTAAATTGATCAATAATACATGGTTGTTATATACTAAGAGACCACAGCCAAAGATTTATTGGGAGAAGGCATTATCTGGCATCTGTTATTGTGTTTAAATAATGGGAGGGCAAAACTCTACTTTCTAGCTGACAGAGAAAACCATGCTCTGCTGGCTGCACAAACCACTTAGCAAACCTGTGCCCACACCAGCTGGAAAATTGTTTCTATCATCCTAGGGGGTATCACAGCCATCTCCGACGCTTTACCAGGCAAAAGAGGGGCAATAAACTTCTCAGTTTCAATTGTGACACAACTGAAGTGGACTGAAGCTGTTCTGTAGTCACTGTTAGACGATACTGTTTAGAAATTAATCAAAAGCAAAGACCTTACTCTAACCTGGTGACGGCACTTTTCCCCAATGGAAACACATTTCAAGGAGGACAGTAAAGAGTGGTCTTTTGACTTCATTAATATCACTCTCCTTCATATGATAAGCCAAATTCATACGAGGTTTAGCAAAGTTAAAGCCTGCTTAACCTGTATTACTGACTGATAGAAACAACCTAGTTTGTTAATTATATTAAGTTTGGGCACTTTTTCATGTTAGATTGAAAGTGCTATGCCAGAAGTTGTCCAAAACCCAGGGATGATTCTGTTTCATTGGCTTTGAAAGTTTTGAAAATGTATTTTACGGTCAAGGAGGTTAGCACGATTATTATTTCAATTATAAGCCTGTCAGAAAGTTTCCTATAAACAATTTGGCTTCTTGCAGTGTCACATTTTAGAGCATTTCTTACATTGGGTGACCTTCTCTCATTCATCCCTAAGGCTTTAGATGACTTTTCTGAGGGGTCTTCAAAAAATTCATGGGAGGATTCATACTACCTTTTAATTCAATTTTTCCACAAACTTTTTGAAATATCCTCATATACACCTGACATTAATTTAGACCCTGTGTTAAGATAGCAGATTCTAAGTATTTTTTAAAAAGCAATAGGCCAGTGGTTCTCAATGAGAATCTGCATATTGGAATGACCTGGTGGGGAAGGGGGAGTAGGGTGGAGCTTTTGAAAATACAAATGCTGGGTCAAATTAATTAATTCAGAAACTCTGGAGGATGCACTTAGGCCAGAATGCATTTCAAGAAAAATAATCGTGGACATTTTCTTTTATTGGCATGTGAAAGCTCACATAACGTAATTTGTCTTGGAATTCTCCATATAGGTTCCTTATACATCAGTGCCACAAATCTCTCTCGTAACACATTTAGAGGCTTTTGAAAATACAAATGCTGGGTCAAATTAATTAATTCAGAAACTCTGGAGGATGCACTTGGGCCAGAATGCATTTCAAGAAAAATAATCGTGGACATTTTCTTTTATTGGCATGTGAAAGCTCACATAACGTAATTTGTCTTAGAATTCTCCATATAGGTTCCTTATACATCAGTGCCACAAATCTCTCTCGTAACACATTTAGATAGTAAATAAAAAATCAAATTTCTTACCTGTATGATAAAATGTGAGAAAAAATAAAAGTACTCCCATGAACATATTACTTAAAAAAGTGACAACTCCACAAGTAATTCCTTCTGGAACAGGGTAGACGGTTTCCACAAAAAGCTCAAAAAATATTGGTACGCTGCTATTCAAGAACACACCCAGGAGAATACAGGAGGTGTACAATGTCACTAAAATAAAAACAAACAGTTTAGTTTCACAGTAGCAGCAGTGAGTTATATCAGACCTTCTGGGTGTTCTCTTTCATAAGTATTAACTCTGGAATTTCATCTCTTTTCAGTGGTAGCTGATAAAGTTTGACAAAGCATCACATATCTGTCAGCTTTTCCCTCAGGTTTTCTGCAGTAGGTACAAAAAGGTTTTTATTCCTGGATGATTACCAGTTTGTTTGGTTTACCTTTCTGGCTTTACCTTTCCAAAGCACAGAAACAATTTACCACTGTAATATAATTAAAAGTATTCTTCCCCCACTCAGTCACACACCTGGCAAACAGAGGGATAGATAAAATATAGCAGCTTAATTAGAAATCCAGACTCATTCTATAATTATAAAGAGAACTTAAAATCTAACAATAATGTGAAAAACATTAATGTTAGTAAAAATTACATATTTAGAGACTGGTGAATAATAGCTCTCAAGTACAAAATAAACATTATTCAGTAAGTAATTCCTGGAGAAACACTTACAATAGAATTATTCTTCAATTTTGGAATGAGTTTTGTGTCAACAGTTTTTAATAAGTAACTTTTTTAGAACACAGGAAAAATTCCACCCAGAAAGGAATAATTAATATTGGTTAGGATCCCAGATTAGCCCATAAGAAAACCTAATAAAATTATTCTGTAGTAAAATCCATGGAATAAGGATGTTATTCATATAAGAATGTTTAGAGAAATGCACCCCACTGCAAATAATTTTATCATTGCAACTGTCTGCCTACAAACCTTCATTAATCTTAATCTGAAAGCAAAAACAGAACCAATGAGGAAAATATGATACCCTAGTTAGAAACCTAAAATGTGTCCCTATATCCTAATATCATATCCATTGATAATAGTAAGCAGAATTTATTTTATTTTTTATTTTTTTAATTTTTATTTTGTCAATATACAATGTATATGATTATTATGGCCCTTCACCGACACCTCCCGCCCTCCTCCCTCTCTCCCCTCCCCCCCAAGAATGTCCTTTCCGTTTGCTTGTTGTAACAACTTCAAAAAAAAGTATAGTAGTTATATCTTCTTCCCCACCCCCACCCCCCGGTTTTTTTTGTGTGTGTGTGTGTGTGTTTGTGGGTAAATTAATTTGTTTATTTTTTTTTTAGCTCCCACCAATAAGTGAGAACATGTGGTATTTCTCTTTCTGTGCCTGACTCGTTTCACTCAATATTATTCTCTCAAGGTCCATCCATGTTGTTGCAAATGGCAGTATTTCATTCGTTTTTATAGCTGAGTAGTATTCCATTGTGTAGATATACCACATTTTCCGTATCCACTCATCCGATGATGGACATTTGGGCTGATTCCAGCTCTTGGCTATTGTGAAGAGTGCTGCAATGAACATTGGGAAACAAGTATACCTTCGACTTGATGATTTCCATTCCTTTGGATATATTCCCAGCAGTGAAATAGCTGGGTCATATGGTAGATCAATCTGCAACTGTTTGAGGAACCTCCAAACCATTTTCCATAGGGGTTGCACCATTATGCATTCCCACCAACAATGTAAGAGAGTTCCTTTTTCTCCGCAACCACACCAGCATTTATCTTTCAGCATCTTTTGGATTTTGGCCATCCTAACTGGGGTGAGATGGTATCTCAGTGTGGTTTTGATTTGCATTTCCCGGATGCTGAGTGATGTTGAGCATTTTTTCATATGACTGTTGGCCATTTGCATATCTTCTTTAGAGAAATGCCTACTTAGCTCTTTTGCCCATTTTTTAATTGGGTTGCTTGTTTTTTTCTTGTAAAGTTGTTTGAGTTCTTTATATATTCTGGATATTAGTCCTTTGTCAGACATGTATTTTGCAAATATTTTCTCCCACTCTGTTGGCTGTCTTTTAGCTCTGTTAATTGTTTCTTTTGCTGTGCAGAAACTTTTCAGTTTGATATAGTCCCATTTGTTTATTTTTCCTTTGGTTGCCCATGCTTTTGGGGTCATATTCATGAAGTCTGTGCCCAGCCCTATTTGCTGAAGGGTTTCTCCTATATTTTCTTTAATAAGTTTTATTGTTTCAGGGTGTATATTTAAATCCTTAATCCATTTTGAGTTGATTTTAGTAAATGGTGAGAGATGTGGGTCTAGTTTCAATCTCCTGCAAATGGATAACCAGTTATCCCAGCACCCTTTGCTGAAGAGGGAGTCCCGACCCCAGTGAATAGACTTAATGCCTTTGTCGAAGATCAAATGGCAGTAAGTGCGTGGGTTGATTTCAGGGTGCTCTATTCTATTCCATTGATCAGAGTCTCTGTTATTATACCAATACCATGCTGTTTTGGTTATTATAGCTTTGTAGTATAGTTTAAAGTCAGGTAGAGTAATACCTCCAGCTTTATTTTTTTTGCTCAGCGTTGCTTTGGCTATTCGTGGTCTTTTGTTATTCCAGATAAATGACTGTATAGTTCTTTCCATGTCAGAGAAAAATGTCATAGGAATTTTAATGGGGATTGCATTAAATTTGTAGATAACTTTGGGTAGTATAGTCATTTTCACTATATTGATTCTTCCAATCCAGGAGCATGGGATGTCTTTCCATCTTCTTGTATCCTCTCTAATTTCTCTCAGGAGTGGTTTATACTTCTCATTATAGAGATTTTTCACATCCTTAGTTAGTTCAATTCCTAAGTATTTTATTTTTTTGGTGGCTATTGTGAATGGGCAGGCTTTCTTGATTTCTCTTTCTGCTTGTTCACTATTGGTGAAAAGAAATGCTACTGATTTTTGTGTGTTGATTTTGTATCCTGCTACTGTGCTGAACTCTTTTATCACCTCTAAGAGTTTTTTAATAGATGATTTGGGCTGTTCAATATATAGGATCATGTCATCTGCAAACAGGGACAGTTTGACTTCCTCCTTTCCAATCTGAATGCCCTTTATTTCCTTCTCTTCTCTGATTGCTCTGGCTAATACTTCCAAAACTATGTTGAATAGGAGTGGTGAGAGTGGGCATCCTTGTCTGGTTCCTGTTCTTAAAGGAAAAGCTTTCAGTTTTTCCCCATTCAGGATGATATTGGCCGTGGGTTTATTGTATATGGCTTTAATTATGTTGAGATATTTTCCGTCTATACCTAATTTATAAAGGGTCTTTGTCATGAATGAGTGTTGGATTTTATCAAATGCTTTTTCGGCGTCAATAGAGATGATCATATGGTCCTTGTGTTTGGTTTTATTAATATGGTGGATCACATTTATTGATTTGCATATGTTGAACCAACCTTGCTTCCCTGGGATGAATCCCACTTGATCGTGATGAATGATCTTGCATATGTGTTGTTGTATTCTGTTTGCTAATATTTTATTGAGGATTTTTGCATCTATATTCATCAAGGATATCAGCCTGTAGTTTTCTTTCTTGGTTATATCTTTACCTGGTTTTGGTATCAGGATGATGTTTGCTTCATAGAATGAGTCTGGAAGCTTTGCTTCTGTTTCAATCTTTTGGAATAGTTTGTATAGAATCGGTGTCAATTCTTCTTTGAATGTTTGGTAAAATTCTGCTGTGAATCCATCTGGTCCTGGGCTTTTCTTTGTTGGGAGCTTTCTGATAACAGCTTCAATCTCCTTTATAGTTATTGGTCTGTTCAG
>NW_007729584.1:152108-173461 GCF_000696425.1 Galeopterus variegatus
TGGAGCTACGTCAGACAGAGATGACTGGCCTGCTGTCACTATGCCGGCCTTCGACCCCACCCTAGAAAATGGAGGCAGCTTTGTTGTGGGCACCCAGCCTGGTGTGATGGGCGGGGGCCAGGCGGGCGAGGGGTAGTCGGGCTTCGCCCCGCAAGTGGGATTTTGCTGGGGGTGACTCACGGAGGACGCAGGTTGGGCCGGTCCGGGGTGTTTCAGATTGCCTCTGCGCAGTTCCTCCGCTGGCTCTCCCGGCCTTTGCCGTGTGGGCCGCCAATATTGTTCCCGCAGCCGGGCCTGGGCACCCCCCGGAGTCCTTCTCCGTGTCGGCTCCAAAACCTCGAACCCGCTGCCGCTTATTTGTCGATGTAGGATCGTTGTTGAAAGATTTATTCGTCCTTTGTTGCTCTTGGAAATGCAGTCTATACTCTGGTATCACAGCACACAGCTCTCAGGATCGCGCTGTTTCCTCAGGCAAAAATTTCTTATACACAACATCAGAAACAGAGTCTGTGACACTGTTTGAGAAGGTGCCTCCTCATCCTCCATTTGAAACCAACAACAGTTTTGGAGGCCGAAACTCAGGGAACACAGCTGGTGAGGGTCTTTGTTGTGGCGATAGTGACGCAGAGGTCTCACACGGCAGAAATGGCAGAGCACAGAGAAGCAGAATTTATTTTAAGTTTATGGTTACAAGGGAAATTTTTTTTTCCCCTTTTTTTGTCTTTTTTCGTGACCGGTAACGGGATCGCAACCCTCGGTGTCGCGCCCACACCGTGCTCAGCCAGTGAGCGGACCGGTCTCTATATGGGATCCGAACCCTCGGCGGGAGCGCCGCCGTGCTCCCAAGCGCCGCACTCAACCGAGTGCGCCACCGGGCCAGCCCAAGGGAAATATTTTTAATAAAAACATTTGTTAAGAAAAATAATTTGTGTATAGGAACTGCAGAAAGTAAAGAAGTTAACACTAAATCTGTTATGTATTATTCATAGTTTCATAGAACATATCAAATTACCAGAATTTACCATAACCGATTGCAATCATTAACAGTCCATGACTTTGGGGTAAAGAAATAATAGTATCCACTGATTTCTAACAGAATTTCTCTAACTGCCACTGCTGCTTTCCCCTCCAATTACACTAGCCTTTCAGGATTATAAAATAGAATACTCTAATTATGCAAACAGTTGGCAATTACTTTGATTTTTTCTTTGAATAGAAGACAGATGTAAAAATAGAGAAAAAAGGATGACAGTGAATAAAGAACATAGTGCTGGCTGATGGAGTGACCAAATTATTCACAGCATTACATGGGAAGCATCTGATAGTTACAATAAATACCATTTAAAACATGACAAAATGTTCAAGAGATTCTTAAAAACAAAACAAAAACTAACAACTCATGTTCACTATATACTCATATTTGCTAGATATAGATCATATAAATAAAATCAAACAACATATTCTTCTCACACATGACTCATTGGTGGTATATTAGGAAATCTAGGGATGAAATATTGGTGCTTTTATAGGGTATTCTATTTCCAAACCACTTTGTAATAATTTATTGGTCAGTGGTAATTAGAGCAGAGAGGACTACTGACCCAAACACAGATGAGCCTAGGAGTTTAAAACAAGAAAATACTGAAATAAATGACAGGAAAATCAAGCTCTTCAGGATCAGCAAGTGCTACTTCTGAGTAAGGACTCACAAATTACTGATGGAAATTAGCTGTTTTTAAGGAACACATTTAGGAATAATCCTTTTTACATTTTTATTTCTGATTGAAATATACCCCTACATACATTTTATAATTAGGCAAGTTAAAATGTAATAATTGAAAAATAATCATAATCTGTACATAATAGAATAATTGAATGTGGTAAAACAAAGAAAGAAAATATAATGATAAAGGCATACTGAAAGGGGTCTATTGGTATGGGGGTCTTGAAAAGGAGGTTCAATTTTATCAATTTTTATCAAGCATGGTACAAAAAAGAAACATGGGATCTGTCAAAAGAGCAGAGTCTGGTGAAGTAGGTGCTCCTGTCTGAAAACCTCTCCAGACCATACAACTTCCTTGGCCCTCATTTCACATTTATTAAGAATCTTCGAGGGCTGGTGGGTTAGTTCACTTGGTTACAGCGTGGTGCTGATAATACCAATGTCAGGGATCGTATCCCAATACCGGCCAGCAGCCAAAAAAGAAAGAATCTTTGAGTTTTGGTTTCCTAGGGATCTAAATTCTGGGAGGAACTTGAAAGAAGGAGCATAAATAACTGTTGTTGGAAAGATAAAATTTCTATTGTGGTTGAACATTGTTGATGAACTGTAAATAGCTCATCTTGTGGTCGGTAATTTGAAAATGTCTATCAAAATAAATAATGTTCTTAGTTTTCGACTCACCAATTCCATTTCTAGGAATTTATCCTACAACTATGTGGGTATAGGTATACAAAGAATACTCACTGCAATATTGTCTGTAGTGTGAAAAGATTAAAAGCAAGCTAAATGCCCCCCAATAGGGGGCTGGTTGGTTAAAAATTAATAAAACATTCGAACAAGGGTGTATTACACAACCATTAAAAACAAAGTAACTCTATATATAGTAATATCATGATATTTAAAATAAATAAATAAGGTGCTAAAAAGTGTGTTATATTAAAAAAAAGGATTTACACACATTATCTCTTTGTGAATATATAGAATTCTCTCTGGGAAAATACAGAAGAAACTGGCAATCAGGGTTGCCTGTACAGAGGAAAATTGGGGGTCTCAGGAGAGTAGAAACTTTTCACTGTACACTCTTTTTATGTAATTTGAATTTTTCTTTTATGTGTATATCTTACCTATAACAAAATAAAGAGAAATTTCATTGTAAACTGATGAACTGACAGCTGATACAACTCCACTTCATGAGAGCTGTTAGCTCATTGCTCAGAAATGATTATCACCAAGTGAGCTCACTCAAAGAGCTGATGTTTACACCCAGGAACCACATAACCCAGCCTTGGTGTAGGATCCTTGACATAAATATTCCCACTTCATTTATTAGAATTCCTATTGCACTGGGCCGGCCCGTGGCTCACTCGGGAGAGTGCGGTGCTGATAACACCAAGGCCCCGGGTTCGGATCCCATATAAGGATGGCCAGTTAGCTTGCTGGCTGAGCGTGGTGCTGACAACACCAAGTCAAGGGTTAAGATCCCCTTACCGGTCATCTTTAAAAAAAAAAAAAAAAAGAATTCCTATTATATATAGGATAAATGGTCTGTTACATGTAGGATAAATGAATAATATAAGTTCAGAAGCCAGTAATAAAAAATCAAGTATTTTTAGTCAGTCTCAATCTCAGTGTTTGCTTCTTTTGTTACTATAAAAGTGATGACCAAGGGCCGGCCGGGTGGCGCACTGGAGAGTGCGTCGCTTGGGAGCGTGGAGGTGTTCCCGCCAAGGGTTCGGATCCCATGTGGAGACCGGTTCCCGCTCACTGGTTGAGCGCGGTGCGGGCGCAACGCCGAGGGTTGCGATCCCGTTACCAGTCAGTAAAAAAAAAAAAAAAAAAAAAAAAAAAAGTGATGACCAAGAGGTTTTTCTGTTTTATATTGGATGAATATGCTGTAATCACTTGTTATTGCAAGTGATTACAAAAAAATAAAAATTAAAACTAAAAAAATGATTTACACGGGAAAACTAAAAAAATAATTTACACAGGAAAGGGTTAAACTAAAATCTTCATAATCAGTATGAGAGAAAGGTAGCTGTGTCAGGACTGACTTGACATATTCCGCAGTGTTCTGGAACATGTACGCAAGTCTGAATTTGACTTCTGTTTGAGTTTTCTGTTTAGAGTCTGATACAGTATCTTTATATGCTAGTTTATCAGATCCAGTGGGTGAATGTCATCTATGAAAAGTCAGGCAGACAAGATAATTTCCTGCTCATCAGAGAGGGTTCAAACTACACAATCATTCAGTATTTCCATGACTTCCTATAATACTGATACTAAAATTATAATAAACTGCCTTTCAATTAAAAAGTCAAGGTAATTTAGCAGAACAAACAATTGAAGTGCTGATGCAGATTTTTTCAAAGCACCTAATAAAATTTCACAGGCCCACAATTTAAATTGCAAAAGCAAAGTTTTATGTAGCACAAAATACAATTAAAGATTTTCCTTGATTTATGGTTGATAAATCCACTGTAAATTGAAAATATCATTAAGTTGAAAATGCATTTAATCCACCTAACCCACAGAACAACATAGCTTAGCCTAGCCCACCTTGCACATGCTCAGAACACTTAGCCTACAGATGGGCAAGATCACCTAACAGAAAGCCTGTTTTATAATAAGGTGTTGAATAGCTCATGTTATTGATTGAATACTGTACTGAAAGTGGAAAACGGAATGGCTGTGTGGGTACTACAAGTATGGTTTCTACTGAATGCGGATCACTTTCGCACCATCGTAAAGTCGAAAAATCGTAAAGTCAAAGAATTGTTAAGTTAGGGAAATGTCTGTAAAATGGATGTATTTTAAGCACATGAATTGGATTATAACCCTGAAAGAACTCCTCTCCACCCTTGCTCCCATGACAAACCATGTTACTAAACTGTAGGGAAACAAAACTATGTCTAAATACATTTTTATTAACTAAAATTCTCAAGCCTTAAGTGAGAATTCTCAAGCAGCGGTTATAAAACAAATCACAAAATTTCAGATAAGAATAAGAAACATTCCACTCAACATCTAATGAGATTCTCAGGATATCCTCAATAACAATAACAACTTCATAATCTTGAATTTAAACAATTATTTAACATTTTTTTTTTTTTTAAAGATGACCGGTAAAGGGATCTTAACCCTTGTCTTGGTGTTGTCAGCACCACGCTCAGCCAGTGAGTGAACCGGCCATCCCTATATAGGATCCGAACCCGGGGCCTTGGTGCTATCAGCACCACACTCTCCCGAGTGAGCCACAGGCTGGCCCCCAATTATTTAACATTTTAAAAACTGCTTCAAATACATTATCATATTTGATCATCCACCAACTGTCTGAGATATTTTACAGATGAAGTGACACAACTTCTGAAAGAAAAAACGACTTACTTAGGAACAATGTACATTAGCAGAGTTAATAATAATATAATTAAGGCCTACAGACTCTAGCATGTTTTCTACCAAGACACTGTGTTGGATTAAAAAAATACAAAACCAAAACCAC
Organism: Galeopterus variegatus; assembly: GCF_000696425.1. Lineage (NCBI taxonomy): Eukaryota > Metazoa > Chordata > Mammalia > Dermoptera > Cynocephalidae > Galeopterus > Galeopterus variegatus. Next base: position 157,331 of record NW_007729584.1, read on the forward strand.
AAGGCTTGATTTTTAAAAAATTCAATGGTGTTGACGCAAAAGGCATGCTTCTCAAATCTGTATTCAGCACAAAAGCTGGAAGTGACTGCACATAAGACAGATGACAGAACCCAAAATAGAGAGCATCCAAAGGTTACAAACAAAAGGATGATTTAAATCATAATAAATGTGAAATGTATCCCAAAATTATTGCTTAAGTATATAAGAAGGAAAACAGCTTACGTCTTTCTTCAAACTATTTATCTGGTTCCTATAGCATAGCTGCTATGCTACAGCAGGAAACGGGACACACTCTATCCTCAAATCACTCCCGTTCTAAAGGACTATGATAGACACCTATTGGCTCAGCAACCATTCATATGCACAGTATTAAGAAGATAATTATACTCCACTCTTTAAAAAAAAAAAAGGCTACGTCTAATCAGGAGAAGCAACAGCCTCCCAGTCTTAGGTGCTAGTGCAGCAGGAAAGTGTGATAAATCCTAGTTATATGTTTTAAGGAGGACCATGACAAGCTGTGGTAGGTTTAGAAGAAAATGATTAGCTTGGTCAGGTGTGGAATCCGATGAGGAATGGCTTTAAGAACTGGGTGTGTGTGTATTGAGACTACAGGCTAAGGCCAGACATGACAGATGTCTTCAAATGTTCTGAGGGCCATCAACGGCAGAGGGAGGGAGCTGACTTGCTCTGTGGGAGCTGTGTTGCTCCCAGTCAGTTACAGCTCACTGGGAGGGAGAATTTTCCAAGACCCAGAGCTGACCAACAAAAGAATAGGTAATATCTTCTCTTTGGAGAGATATACATATTGCAGTCAGATGAACATGTATCTGGAATGTTACAGAAGAGATTCATTTATTGAATGATAAATTATATGAGATGATGACTGAAGTTCATTTAAGGAGATCAGTAACAAATTTAGGAGAGCTTAATCAGGATATTAAAAACAAAAATCTTATAGGTCCTTCTAGGTTTTCTTTCTTTTTTTTTTTTTCCTTTTTGTCTTTTTTACTGACCGGTAACGGGATCGCAACCCTCGGTGTTGCACCCGTACCGGGGACCGGCAACGGGATCGCAACCCTCAGTGTTGCACCCGCACCACACTCAGCCAGGGAGTGGGAACCGGTCTCCACATGGGATCCGAACCCTCGGCGGGAGCACTGCTGTGCTCCCAAGCGGCGCACTATCCAGTGAGCCACCGGGCCGGCCCTAGGTTTTCTTTCTTTATAGACATTTTCATTTATAGAGGTTTTCTTTACAGTTTTATTAACAAATAAGAGGTATTATAAAATAACAACAAATTTTTATTATAAATTATTTTAAGGATTAGAATCAAGAAATTTCCCTAAAGGGTAGGTTCATAACATTAATACACGTTACTGGAGGAACTTTTATTACTGTGCACACACTTACTTTTATTTCATGATAAAGTTAGGAAAGTTAACTGGGAATTGTTAGATTAGACCTTTACTGAAAAATGTATCATAATCTAAATTAAACTTAATATTGTAAGTGATAATACTCCTTTGGAAAATAAAGACACATGTATAAAGAGAAACAGTAAACAGAAATATTCATAATGTTTGCTAACTATGTAGTTTTTCATTGGTTTTGTTGAATATATAGAATACGTATGCATGTGTGTATACATACACACATATATACACAGATATACATTTCTATATCTCTGAGCTGCGCCTCTCTTCTCAGCATCACATTTTCCTCCTAAAAAGTGATTGCTGTTGCCTTCACATAATCTATTGCTATTTAAAATATGCAGTGCATGAAACTGCAGTTCTAAAAGAGGATGGAGCATATTTTGCTGTAAGATTCATTAACGGTTAAGATTTTCTTTCTGCAGGTTATTAACTTGTGGGCGTCCTTTGTTTAGCCACTTTGTTGGCATACTGTAGTCCTATAAAGGCTGACACTTATGTTTTAGAGTCCTTTATGGCTAGAAAACAAAGTAATTATCTTGCACAAATGAAGCACAGCTAATAATACTTTGAAACAGCAGGTCTAGAGTAGAGACTAGTTGTGAAATCAGGTATCACAGGTATAGGATTTTAGTAAATTTCAAGCTAACAAGAATTACTTATGGCTCTGAAGAAGGCAATATACTATTATATCATGGAATACTGACTGATCATCTGTTCAAGACCCCTACCTGCAAGAAATACAGATTCTGCTTGAAGACTTATTTCTCTTCTTGAAAATCCCCATGGATAAACATTATGTAATCTTTCTCAATAAGCACGTTCAGCCTTTCATGATTCCCGCATTAAGACATCGCAAATCTATTTTTTTTTTATTCTACTTTTCCTTTATTGAGCAGCCAGTCATGAACATGAGTAACGATCACTTTTTGTCTGTAGAACTGAAGGGTAAAGTCACTCCTTAGCCTTCTTTCCTTAAAGCTTAAAATACCTAATTTACTTAATAATGTACATTTCTTTAATCATATTTGTCATTCTTGTCTGAGCTTTCTCATTTCCCCCCTATTTTGGGGCAAGTTCATGTTGTTAATTCTTTGCATGCAATTAAAATGGGACATAATTATCTTTTTTAAAAAATTCTATTTTATTTTTAATTGATAAGTAATAATTGTAAGGCAAAGTACATGAAAATAAATAAAAGGTTTACTCTCTAGCCTATACATGTCTCATACCTTTCAACACAACTGAGTACGTTTCCTTTATCACTTGAAGGCACCTTGTGATATCAGCTATCATTCCCAAGGGGCTTGTTCTAGCTAGTCATCATTCCTTACACCCTACCTAGTATTTGTTTGTGATACCACCATCATGGCATTCTAGTAACTTTAGATGAAATTAGATAAATAATCTACCCTAAGGCAACTTTTGTCCAACAAATTATATTGTTTCCGCAAACTCAACACCAAAGTGTTAACATTTTTCAAAATGCCATTTTCGAAGTGCTCATCTGTTCAGTAAATAATGACTGTGTAAGCTGTAGCTAACAGGCCTAGACATCTAGTTCTAAGATAAGGTGAATAATGTGTTTTCATAATTTTGCTTTTGGTGTAAACTTTAAGATATTGAAACTCACATTATCTAGTCATGAAATTATTTATTTGCCCTATCATAAATACTTCAATTAATGAAGATATAATACAATTTAAAAAATTGAGTTTTCCTAAGGGAAAAAAAAGGCATATTGCTGATGGCCTCCAAGATGTTTTATGTAAGCAAGTGCATATATGAAAACAGCATGCCTGTGGAAAAAACGCAATGACTTGGTTGCTCTTCTGTAGAGATAGATGGCAGCAATAGTATCAATAGGTACTAGTAGCAATAGATCAGTGGACTACAAAAAGATCACAACAGAAGGTTTTAATGAGACAGCAGTAGAACTTATAATAGATTGAACAAAATTAACTAGGTTTTAATTTATTATGTCAACAGTTATAATTAATGCATACATTTTCAAACATTTTTCATGCCGATTCTTCTGATATATAAAAAGCCATAATAGAAATCCTAAGTTTGCCAGGAAAGAGAAAAAAGACTATTTTCCTGATTAAAATAAGAATGACTACTAAAAAGAAGATGTGAATCTGCCATTATTGACTTTAAATACCAGCCTAAACGTCTAGATTCGCCTACGGTTAGATTTTGTAGTAAGTTCTCTTTCATGAAACCTCTTTTACTTTAAAGGAATTAGGTCAGATTTTTACAAAGGCAGTAAGAGTATCTGTGGCAGATTTATTCAAATTCTCTACTGCACCATTAAAACGTGCCCTTTTGCCTTCCTACAGCTAGGGCTGAATAATAAAGAATGGCTTTGGTTGCTGACTAGCACTGGCAGTAAGTCATATCTATTGAGGCTCAAACAGAGATAACGTACCTTTCACTCATTCATTCTTTCCTGGTCTAGGTACTGGGGTAAAGTTGGGGACAGAATTTATAAGTCACAAGTCCATGCTCCAGATTTTCAGACTGGTAGGGAAGATAAGACATATACTCAAGTAACTACTAAGTGGTATGAGGAATGAGGGAAAAAAATGTATCTTTCAGGGGTACCTAAGTGACATTCAAATACTGACTTGCAACTGAAAATGACAGAAGAACATATAAATTCTGTGATTGTTTAGATGGTCACATCAAACTCAACCTTTTAATTCTGGCCTTCATTTAATTTAGAATTCTGTTTTCCTTTCTGTCCAACATATTTTCAACAACAGATTGGGAAAACATGATCTTGACCAGGGTCAATCACATCAATTTTGTTTTAAAATTTAAAAAGATGTATAATTTTCAAATATACTTTCCCCCCTGATTATAAAAGTAAAACATGCTCATTATACAAACCCAGACAAAAAGAGAGGTGAAAAATTAAACTCATTCCTAATGCTTCTACCCAGAGAAAAAATGGTTAATTTTATCATGTTGAGTAGAAAATACATAAAATTTAATGAATGCAATATTTTATAATGAATATTCTACACTTAATTCAAGGGAAAGAATTATGTTCGTTATGTAGTCATGTCTATGTTCTTGTAAAATCTCACAGATGCTTACTTAACAAAGTATCACAAAAAAATTGGAGTGTAATGCCATGAATAAGAGGAGTTGTAAACTAAAACTGTATACCAGAATGTTGTGTAACTGCTAAATTATGAAATAATATCAGAATTAAAAAAAAAAATTCTGGCCCAAAATACTTGCCGGAATTGTTCCCCAATGTAGGAATACTAGTGTATAAACAGCACACAGTATTTTACTCTGTATCTAATTATCACTCTGGACAACTGGGTTTGCAGGCAAAGCAATGCATACATTGAAGAGGAGGATTGCCAGCAGGATGGTACAGAGCAGAGGTTTCCAAACCTTCCTTCTTGGCACTCTTAGTGTCTCAGTAATTTTTTCATGGTGCTCCAAGGCCAAAAGAAATAGCTAACAATTCTGTTAATTACATAGTTAGGTCCAAACAATTTAATAAATATATATGTTCTGACAATTTAGTAGCCATTTGAAAAACAACAGCCATAAACTGAAAGCAATATATTTTTATTTCGTTCTTAATCACTACTACTTACTAATGGGATGTGTGCATCTGATGGGCTGTGCAGGACTTCTCAAATCGTGGAATGAGACTGAACACTACCACCCTCCTTTACTATTCCACACTGACTTTTGTGCGTTGTTTTTTATCACGGCAACTTTGCAAAGACATGACATCGTCAAAAAATGCAGCACAATCTAATGCTGAAACTTGGAACGTCCTTGAATTGAGGTTTGAGCAGTGTCTGACAGATGTTGACACTGTGTTAGCCCTTGTAAGTTTGCTGCGGCAAGCCAAGGTGGCTGGTTTGGTGCACGGTTCGGTAATTGTGGTTATAGGACAACCTTATCCCATTGTCCTATTCTCACTGTAAAAGTGTAGGAATTCCCAACTACATGGCTGTCTTTGAAAGATTTGATACCTCTCATGTGTAAACCACTGGTTCTTTTATTACAGAGTGCAGAGATCCAAATCAGGTTATGTAGTATTCCCTAATTATATGTAGACAAAAGGAACTCTCCTCCTCAGAGACTCCCACAGCACCGGGCAATAGGTCCCTTTGGAGCTACTTTCAGACTTTTATTTACTCCTACTCATACGAATGCTTGTTATAACAATTAATCCTACAGTCTACCTTTATAGCAAGTAATACTATGATTAAACACATAATCCAAAAGGTGGCTGAATATTACTTGCAAATGGAATTAAAAATAAGCATCTTAAACAATCTTTTGTTAGAAGAAAGGAAGAAGCAATAACAGAGTCCCCTTGGTTTCTAGAATAATTTGTTGTGGTACTTTTAAAAAAATTTATTTTTTCCCCACCCCCGTCATAGTAATTTTAAAAGGATCCCACGGTAAGCAGAATAATGTCTCCACCTCCCCTAAGGTTATTCATGTCTTAATCTCCAGGATTTGTGAATATGTAACTTTACATGGCAAAGGATTAAGGCTGAGATGGAATTAAGGTTGCTAAAATCGAGAGATTATCCCAGATTATCTGGGTGGGCCCAATGTAATTACAAGGATCCTTAAAAGTGGAAGAGGGAGGTGGAAGACGAAAGCAGAAGAGGGGAGTTCAGAGGGACATGTAGCTGTGGAAGAAAGGCACAGATGATGCAATGTGAAAAGGACTTGACCCACTGTTGCTGGCTTTGAAGATGGAGAGCAGGGTGATAAGCCAAGGAGTGTGGGCGGCCTCCAGAAGTTGGAAAAGGCAAAGAAACGGACTCTTTCCTAGAGACTGCTCACACTTTGATTTTGGCCCAGTGAGACCCGTGTTGGACTTCTAACCCTATTATAGAAATGTAAGATAATAAATTTGTGTTGTTTCAAGCCACTAAATTTGTGGAATTTATCACAGCAGTAATAGAAAACTAATACAGACCCTGAATTGACATTAATAAAACGATTAAAACAACAGCAACTATAAATGTTTCAATTCAATTAGATGAGCTAAGTAAGCTGGCTAACATATACTTTCAATAAGTATTCCCAGTAAATTTTGTTTTGTACTGATGATGCAATAAAACTAAATATAAAATGGGCCGGCCCGGTGGCGCACTGGATAAGTGCGCCGCTTGGGAAGCGCGGCGGCGCTCCTGTCCGAGGGTTCGGATCCCACATACAGACCGGTTCCCGCTCACTGGCTGAGCGAGGCGTGGGAGCGGCACTGGGGGTTGAGATCCCGTTGCCGGTCCCCAGTCCGGTACGGGGGCAACACTGAGGGTTGCGATCCGTTGCCGGACATGGAAAAAGACAAAAGACAAAAAAAAAAAACTAAATATAAAATAAAGCCATAGGTGCTGGCTCAAAGAATCTACTCAGGTGTTCCTCAAACATCATGGCTTTTTGCCTTTGTTAATTTTCCTTACTCTTTAATAATGATGCAATGACTATAAACAAGATAAAAATCTTTGTATTATGCTGTCATATGAATTTTAAACAAATATAAGCTTCTCCATGTTGTATGAGTTTAAGCTAAAGATTATATTTCTTTCCCATGTGCGAAGTACCAATTAAGATATTTTTAGTAATTTCTTGGGCTCTTTAAATGGGATGATGGTTTGATGACTGGACAAAGGAAACCTTCCGACAATTACTTATGGAAGCCCTACTGTAAGAGTATGTTTACTTCTGTGAACTGAAAATATTCAAAGTTGAAAAATAGTCTGTTTTCACCTGTGGTTAAAGGCAGGTGTGTGATGCTGTTCAGACAGGTCAGGGTGAACCACGTGGATGATAGTGTAGCCCCAGAAAACAGGAGGAGAAGAATTAGCTTCAGCATACCCCGGATAAAATCTGCAAACCTGAAAAGAAACAATGTCACATTAATTCTAGCTGGAATTTTAAATACTATTTAAATCAATGACATGCTTTCATTAAACAAAAATTACTTGAAGAATTTGCCATGCATTTTTTTAAAAGCTAGTTTTGTTGTTTTTTAATTTACAAATGTTCTTGTGTGTGTGATGTTACTTTGTGATAAAATGTTTTCTCTTACAAAACACACAATGGGCCGGCCCCGTGGCTCACTCGGGAGAGTGCGGTGCTGACAACACCAAGGCCACGGATTCGGATCCTATATAGGGATGGCCGGTTTGCTCACTGGGTGAGCGTGGTGCTGACAACACCAAGTCAAGGGTTAAGATCCCCTTACCGGTCATCTTTAAAAAAAAAAAAAAACACACACACACAAAATGTCATCTCTGTTCAAGATCTATGACTTATAGGATAGATCTGAGTTTTTAAATATCAACTTTTATTTATATTTTTCTATACTTTGTAAACATTCTGTAATGAATATATATTATCCCAGTTTTAGATAATAGGCTAATTTGTTGACGTAAACTTGCAAAGATGGCTCTCCCAAAATTCAAACTCAGAAAACAAATACAAATGCCTAGAGCAGAGCCTCTGAGGTCCTATATGATCTGGTCCTTGCCTCTGCTCTCCCTTTTCCTTACTATTCTCCAGTTTCTGTTTCTCATAGGTGCAAAGATTGCTTCCCACAGCAGCATGTAGCTTTTGTACTTGTCCCATCTGCCTGGAATGCAGATCTTCACATGACTTGCTCCTGGCTCATCCTGCAGGTCATGCAGGTCTCAGTTCAATGCAGCCTCCAGGCTTACTGAAGAAGCCCTCCCCATCCTGTCTCTCCACTGTTTTGCTTTAAACCATTTTTTTCCTACTGGAAATTGTCTTGTTTTTGCATTTGTTTATTTTTTGCCTTCCCTACCAGACTGTATGCTTCTTGAGGGCAAGAATATAGCATATGGAATAGTGAGTACTATTCTACAAAGGTTGGGGCATTTTAAGTTCTCAAAATTCCTGCTTTTTCTTGAATCAACATAAAACTAAAAGACTGGGAGAGATGCTTATTTATTTGGTTATGCCAAAAAATTTTTCCCTTTGCCAACTGCTTTTCCTTATCAGCAGATTAACTGTTGATTTTATAGGTACAATCCTCTGGCTGTACATACAATTGGCCTTAACAGTTTACTCTGTCCTTCAGGATTATCCCTCAAATACAACATTTACCACATTCTCTCTACTCTGAATTTTTAAAAGTTGATTTTAATTTCTATTGTAATTATGTGACTGTCCTTAACACTTTCAGTACTTTTGTTTTATACTTATTTGACATGATATGACATGTTAATCATGTTTGTTAGGATTTTCTAGACTAAAATGACTTCCTATGAGAGCTGATGCCATCTTTTGGTGGGAAAAACAGATGCACTTTTGCCCAGTGACAGGTTTGTTGCCATCTATGAAAGTTCAAAAGCAGAAAATGCTATGTATTCTGAAAAAGGCTCCACAGCTTGATAGAAATGTCTCCTAACAAAATCGAAATAATTTTGTTTTAATTCCAAGCTTACCAAACACTTTTCTGATTTACATTTTGGTATGCTGCATAAACTTATTCATCAGATAGGCAGATGTCAACGTAAGAGAGACTAAAACAGCTCTCTGGTACAAATCAGAGTTGAACTGCAAGGTTTCATAGACACTGGTCATACAAGAATAAACTGACCACTGTGGTCTGCTGTTTTTAGAGACCCAGTCCTTTCAAATGGGCTGATGCCATCAAACAATATTGTTAGGACTGAAGTAGTATCTTTTTTTTATTTTTTGGACTGGTAAAGGGATCGCAACCCTCAGCTTGGTGTCGTCTGCACCACGCTCAGCCAGTAAGCGCACCGGCCACCCCTATATAGGATCCAAACCCGCGGCCTCAGTGCTACCAGCATCATACCCTCCCGAGTGAGCCACGGGACTGGCCCAGTAGTACCTTTAATAGTGTCCTTTAGCAATGTAATTACCAACAAAATTACCCAAAACACTCAATGTCTATAAGGAGATTCTGTTTAGGGAATCCCAAAAATGGCATTATAAAACTAATTTTAAAATTGATTTTAGGCCTAGTAGATACCTGAAACTGATTTCAGATCCCAGAGTAAGGGCAGTATTTTTCAGAACTTCCATTTCAACAAATTAAAAGCAGAAATATCCTTATTCTAATTTTTCCCTCTAGTTTTATCTATATATAGTTAAAAATTAAGAGGTTGTAAAAAGAAAATAAAGAGAAAGGAGGATGTGAGATGTCAATTCTGATATATAATGGTTCCCTCTTTGACCTATTTGGTGCTTAGAATAGGATTTGATCAATGATGACTCACTATAATTGGCCTGGAGATTTAATTAGAAAAATTAGGTATGATTCTTGTCAAAATGTGACAGGTCAATGTATTTCAGTATCAGTGAAGTGATTTCCTACAAATAGTATTTTCCTATCTTGTTTTGGCTTTTAGATTTTATTCTTATATTTTCCTAACTTACAAAAACATCAAATAAAGTAATTTACAAATTATAGTCTTAATTTATTCTTGCATTATCTCAGAAACACTACACAAAAAATTTGGATATAATATTATCCTGTGTCAATTATGTTTAAGTATTTAGATATTGAGGTGATTTACATATCTTATTTGATCTCCCCAAATACGTAATTAGATTCTCCTCTTCCTGGTAAAGTTGATTGCCTAATTTTGTTTTTGATTAAACAGGCTAAAATGATACGGAAAGTAAATGAATATTATCTTTTTGGAAACACCAAGAACAGTTTCACAGGCAGTCACCTAAAAGAGTGACATTTTCATTCTTTTTTTAGAATCAATGAAACCTTTAATCCTTCTTCTGATTCATTCTAAAAATGTGTTGTCATAATGGGTTAAGATCAAAGGGAGTTTGATGAAACTGGAAGTCTTTATTGACGTTTTTCATCAAAATGGGATAAACATAGGAACATACTTACCAAAAACACCAGAAATAAATATCTGCTAATCAGGACACTGCCTTTTCATGGACAGTTCTAGAGATGCTCTTATAAATGATTCTTTTCAATTCTTTTCTATGGCTGATAACTATCAATTTGCCTTTATTATCATATCACTTTTCTTTGGGTTCCATTTGTACATGTTCTCTAATAATATGGAGAGAGGTGGTTTAATTACACTGGAAATAAATTTCTAGTCTCCAAAAAACATTTTAGGAAGGACTACTCCTGAGAAGGTTTCCTATAGCAGCCAATTCTATCAACTGCATGTGAGTTTTCTTGTAGCCTGAACAAGTGCCCTTTTCTGACCTTTGCCTGTTTTACTTTTCCCTGAATTTCAATGTTCATTTTGGGAGGCTATTTCTCTTTGTGCTTTCCCTTCCCCTGTCTTCTGTCCACTCACATGTTTAACAGAATTTTCTCACCTTGCCATAGCTATTCCAACAACACAGCCTCCAACTATAGACCAAAATCCAATCCAGCCAGCATCGACCTGTTAACAAAATAGCAGACATGTTTAATACAAGACTATTATGTTGCAATTTAGAAGGAATGAGGAAAAAAAATCCTCTATAATCAATATTTTAATAGCTAAATGGCAAGAAATCTAGGAAACACTATTTAAGAAAACGTATAAAATGAAAGAATTCATGTATAACTAATATAAACTTATCTCAGTGAATATGTCTTTGACTGACATTTCACTGGAATAATTAAATCAACAGAGTGATCAATGTCATCGAATTATTTCTCAAGCACGTACTACACACAAGCATCGCATTAGAAACTCTTAAGAAAATGGGAAAAGAATGGTCAATGACGTCAAAAAGTAAGTTTAACTAACAAAATGAAACTACTGGAAATGTACTGAGAAACGAGAGAGAGAGAGAGAGAGACACAGTGTGTGTGTGTGTGTGTGTGTGTGTGTGTGTGTGTGTGTGTGTGTGTATAGAGAAACAGAAGCTGGGCTGGTTTCAAATGTACAACTTTTCAAATGAGAAATGTTTCCGGACCTGCCATTTACCAGCTTTGGGACCCTAGGCAAATTATGCCTTCTTACCTATAAAATGGATTAAGTGAGAATTTGTGTATAAGACTTAGATCAGCAGCAGCACACAGGGTGTGCTCAATAAACGTCAGCTGTTGTTACTACCCGAGTATGCTTCTCCATCTATCTCATCTCTCTCCTACCTTCATGGCCACTCTTTTTCAGAGCAATCTACAAATGCTGCCAACGCATTCTCATCACTCACAGATCTTTAATTCTTAGTACGACTTGGCTTCTGTCCCAGTTCACACTCTAAGTCTCAGTTCCTGCATTAGTAGGTCCGGGATAACAAAGGTTTTTGAGGGATAAATAAGGTAATAAAGTGCTCAATGCATGTTAATTGCTGTTACTGAAATCCCATGTGTCCCTAACAATACTGGTGCATTTTATCTTCTCTTTCCCCTTCTCATGACTTCCATGCTTGCTTCTCACCTTATTTCTTACTCCCGGATGCCTGTAATAGCTTCTCAAATGGCTTCCACAATCTATTTTGCCCACCAGTGCCAGAATAGTTATCCCAATCACTCCACTTCCCTGCTCAGAAATAGTTACTGGCTTTGCTTGTGACTAAAGAGCAAAGTCTAAACTTGATCTGGCACTTGAGATTTGCCCAAACTAACTTCTACCTTTTAATATTTTACTAGTCATGTTTTTCATTACACCTGTGACAGCAATTGCCAGCTGTCCACCAAATATGTTATCTTGGTCTACTTGGGTACTTAGCTAGATTACATGCCCCAGTCCTATACAGTTACATGTAACCATGTTACTAAGTTCCCATTAATAGAAGTGAGCAGAAGTGAGGTGTGCCACCTCAAGGTTAGAACCTGGAAGACAGCTAGAGGCCTCCTCCATGCTTTCTTTTCCTTTCTGACAGCTGTAATCTGTATGTGGTCACCCAGCTGCACCCATGCTTATAATGATAAGGTCCTAGAGGACAGAAGAGCTATGAAGTAGAAGCAGCCTAGGTCTATGCTATGAGTCCCATGTGTTCCCCAAAAGTTCATGTGCTGGAAACTTGATCCACACTTAACAACGTTAAGAGGGTGGGAAATCCAATTATGGTATTTGAAAGATGAGGCCTTTGAGAGGTGATTGGATCATGAGGGCTGTGCCCTTGTGAATGAATTAATCCATGGAATAATAATGGGTTGTCATAGGCGCGGACTGGTGGATTTATAAAGAGAGCACATGAAAGAGCTCTTGGCTATTTGCATTATGTGATACCCTGGTTGCCAGGGGACCCTATAGAGAGTTCCCACCAAGAAGAAGGCCCTCACCAGATGTGTTCCTTGGAACTTGGACTTCCCAGACTCCAAAACTAAGAAATAAATTTCATTTTCTTATAAACTACCCAGTTTCAGGTATTCATTCTGTTATAAGCAACAGAAAATGGACTAATATGGTCTGTAAATCAGCATGAGGAAAAGAGCATGTCCAAACTGTGGACAAGTGTCCTAGATTGTCATGTACACTGTCCTAGATTGCTACATGAATTAGAAATAAATTTCTTCTTAAGTCTTGGAATTTTGGCGGTCTACTTGTCACAGCAGCTTGGCCTCCTCTAAGTAATACAATAACTTCATACAACTCTTTTGCTCTATCAGTGTATGCTGCCAGTGGCAAACATAAATGCTCTCTGGAGAAAGATAACATCCTGAAGATTAAATTATCTCTACAGTTTACCATACCATTGGCATTTGGGGCAAGAGAATCCTGTTCTGTAAAACTACCCCTTTCATTGCAGAGCATTTAGCATATACTATCCAAGGCCCACTTAATGATATCAGGCCCTGACAAATATTTCCATCTATCCCCTACGTGAGTGGGGTCCTGTGCCAGGCTAAAGACCACTGTACATCTGGCTGTACTGATGCTGGTCCTTTCAACTGTTTTGTGCTTTTCTGTTTCCTTTGTTCATGACATTCATTTTAGTTGATAAAATTCTACCCAATAATTAATTAAAAATTCTTTTGCTTTCATTTAATTTCATATTTCACTTTATTTAATACCTGGTGTGATTCATAGTCTCTTTTCTCTCTCAGAGTTTATACAGACAAAGATACTTGGAAGGACTCCTTAGAGTTTACAACATGAAACATAGGTCTGCAAAATCAGCATCAGTTAAATGGGTGCCATACTGTTCCTTATCAAAACTGACCACACTTAGAATAATTGCCATCCATAAAAATAGGTCAGAAACTTAAAGGAAGGCTTTTTTCGTATGGTAAAAGTACTGCTTTGGTCTTATGGTCTGAATGTTGGTGTTTACCCAAAATCACGTGTTGAAACATAAGCCCCGTGTGATAATATTAAGAGGTGGGGTCTTTAAGAGGCGGTTAATTCATGAGGGCTCAGCCCTCAAGAATGGGATTAGTGTCCTTATAAAGAGGCTGAAGGGAGCTGCCTTGCCCCTTCTACCATGTGAGGAAACAGCAAGAAGGCACCATCTTGGCAGCACAGAGCAAGCCCTACCCAACACCGAATCTGCTGGCACCCAGCCTCCAGAACTGTTAGCAATAAATTTCTATCATTTATAAATTACGCAGTCTAAGATATTTTGTTATAGCAGCCCAAATAGACTAAGACAGATACACTAGGCAATTTGGATTAATATTCTGGTTGAGAACTAAAAAATCTGGGGGAAAGGCATCAGAGAGCCAACAAGGTAATCCAGAATTATGAAATCATGATGTACGATGGGAAAAATATCCAGAGATAAGCCTGGTATTTAGAGATAATTTTTCTTTAGGGGTGTCTGCTGATTTCAGAAAAGGTGGCTGAGGGGCTGAGAAATTACTGATAGCCTCAATGACCTAGGAAAGAAAAAATATGAGCTTGAGGCCTGTTGTGGGTTGGGGTGGCCTTGTAAAAACCCCAGACTTTAGCTGGAGACTCTGAAGGGCTATACTCTACAAGTAGGAGAAACTAGAAATAGGAGAGCATTCTGAAGGTTTAAAGCCCAGCTTTAAATGATCTCAATCTCTGAAACTAGATTAAAGTGATCCCTAGACGCCTGCCAGAAAAACAAACAAACAAACAAACAAACAAAAAAACATAAATTATCTCTGGAGGAAAATAACACCATCTTGAAGCTTAACTTTTAACTTTTTAACTTTTTAACTTTTCATATACTGTGTCTAGTGCTCAGCCCAAAATAGGCAAACACATAAAGAGATTAGAAAACAGGACTGAATACTGAAAATATAAGTAGACTCCCAGGGGATCCAGATAATGGAATTATGAGATACAGACTTTAAATAACTATTTTTAAATTTTTAATAGACAAAAAAAGACAAGATCAAGCATTTCTACAGAAATGTGTAAAGTATAAAAAAAAAACAACTAGAAATTTTATAACTTAAAAATACAATAATTGAAATTAACTCATAGACAAATTTCATAGCATATTACACAGAGCTGAAAACTGAAATAGTGAGTTGGAAGAAAGGCTAGATAAAATATGCAGTCTGAAGCACAGAATGGCTAAAGAAGGGAAAATTCAGAAAAGAGAAGAAGAGACATAGGGAATACAGTGAAAAGGTATACCATAAATAGTTAGAGTCTCCAAAAGAGAAATTAGAGAAAACGTAGCATAAGCATTGAAGAGATACTAGCTAAGAATTTTCAGAAACTTAAGAGAGACATCAAGCCCTAAATTCAAGAAGTCCTATAAAGCTCAAGCAAAATAAATTTTTAAAAGATTACCACCTAGGTATGTCATAGTAAAACCACTGAAACCAATGATAAATAGGAAATGCTAAAAGCAGCCAGCTTTTAAATTTCAAAGCTGACTTCTCAACTGAAACAATGAAAGCCATAAGAAAATGGAATGATATTTTCAAAGAACCAAAAGAAAATAACTGCTAACCAAGAATTGTATGCCCAACAGAAAAAATCTTCAAAGCTGAAGGGAAATAAAGACATTTTCAGAACAAAACAAATGATAAAATTAAAAAAACCCCAAAACAAGAGAATTTGTCACTAGCAACCTGCACAATAAACAAACAAAAACCACTAATGGGTGTTCTTTAGACGGCAAGAAAAATGATCACATGAAGTGAAGTAATGAAAAGCAACAAAATGAATAAATATAAGGGTGAATCTAAATGAGTATTGACTGTTTAAACAATAACAATAATGTCTTCAACAGTTAAAATCTATGGCAATAATAGCACGAAAGGTGGGAGAGGGTTAAATGACATTAGAGGGTTCTAAGGAAGAATGTCTTACCCAGTCCTTAACACGGAAACCAAGAATATGTAACCAGTATTATAAGTTAAATGAAGTAAAATACCTACAACATATGCAGAAATAAAATACTTACTTGGCTGACATGCACTGGTGTTAAAACTAAGTCCAGAACTCCAGACCAGCCAGCAAATACACCAAGCGGTATGGCATATGCTAAAGCAATCATCAAAAATCTCAAATTGCTGTAAAGAGAAGTAAAAAAACCCATTATTACAAATTAAAATCTAGAATTTAAACTCTTACTCATGAAAAATGTAAGCCATTGGAAACTGGAACACCAGAATCATAAACAGAAAATATTTGTCAGTTTGTTAATAAATTCAAGCTTCTTTAAATTCTTTATTTTTATAAGAGTAACCTTTTTTGTACCTATTGCCTAAAATTGTCAATGTTTACTTTATTTTTTTAAATTTTTTAATTTTTTCCTTTTTGTCTTTTTTCGTGTCCGGCAACGGATCGCAACCCTCAGT
>NW_007729584.1:174197-175289 GCF_000696425.1 Galeopterus variegatus
CGGGAGCGCCACCGCGCTCCCAAGTGGCACACTGTAGCAGTGCGCCACCGGGCCGGCCCTCAATGTTTACTTTATTATATAGATGAAGTACCAGCATTATTTCATAGAATGTAGGGAGTTCAATTTTTCAAAAAAGCTCTTATTTGAAAGGATAAATTACTGTTTGTTCTTATGAACAAAGTAGAGGGAAAAAGCAAAGATTAGGAAAAGTATAATTTGCTAGTTTTATGATTTCCAGACAGCAGCTTTCATTTTTGTTTTATTATCATTAAAGTTTGTATAAATAAAATTTTTCAATGGGAAATAAAATTCAAATTGCTCAAAACTGAAAAGTTACAAAAATATGGGGAAAAAGTCTCCCTCTTATCCCTTTCGTCTTCCCACTATTATTGGTTTCTTGAATAACTTTCAAAAATATTTCATAAATATATAAGCCAATACAAGTAAATACATATATTTCTTTCCCTAACCTTTTTACACAAATGATAGCATATTAGAACCATTTGTTGAACCTTGCTTTCTTAACTTAATAGGTTTTAGAGCTCTTTCCATAATCAATACATAGAATTTCCTCATCTTTCTTACAGCTGCATAGCTGATACGTTTATGTATCATAAATTTACTTAACCGTATATATTTTTATTCTTTTGCTCTTATAAACAGTCATTTCACATATGTACAAGTACACTTGTAGAATCAACTCCTAGAAGTGTAACTGCCATGTCAAAGAGCATGTGTATTTGTAACTTTAATAGATATTGCTAAGTGCCCTCTACAGAAATTGTACCTCTACATACCTATCATAATGTCTAAAATAAAAACACAGTGATAACACTAAAGTTTGGCAAGGATGTGCAGAAACTAGATGACTCATAAATGGCTCATAGTGATGAAAACTGGTACAGCCACTCTGGAAAATGGTTTGGCAGTTTTTGAAAAAATACTAAATGCACAACTACCGTCTGATCCAGCAATTGCACTCCTGGACATATATCCCAGAGAAATAAAAACTATGTTCACACAAAAACCTGTACACGAATGTTTATAGCAGCTTTATCTGTCATAGTAAAAAACTAGGAACAACCCAGATAT
>NW_007729584.1:176333-178600 GCF_000696425.1 Galeopterus variegatus
GCGGGAGCACCGCTGCACTCCCAAGCAGCGCACTGTAGCAGTGCGCCACCGGGCCGGCCCTTTATATAACTTCTTGAAATATCAATATAGTAATAGAGAACAGGGGTAAAGGGGTAGAGTGGGAGGGAAGTAGGAGCGGCTATAAAGGGCAACAGAAGGGATCCTTATGGTGACAGAAATGTTTTGTATCTTGACTTGTATCAATGTCAATTTTCTGGCTGTGATATTGTACTACGGTTTGCTAAATGTTATTGTTGGGGAAACTGGATAAAGAGTATACGTTATCTCTCTCACTATTCTTCCAACTGCATGTGAATCTACAATGATCTCAAAATAAAAAGTTTAATTTAAAAAATATAATGAAAATTGGATATCATTCATGACAGCTATTTTAAAAACTATAAAGTATATGGGAATAAGCCATAATGGCCTAAGAATTCTATGAAGGGGGGGGGAAGCAACCTTTAATCTAATTAAGGGCACAGAAGACAATTTAAATAGAAAGAGAGTCCATGGTGTCAATTCATCCCAAATTAGTAAAATGGTGCAAGTTTTTATGGAGGAAAAAAAACCCCTGTAGCACTAGTTAACAGCATATATTAAGGTAGATTCTAGGTGGAATAAAAACCTAAACGAGAAAGATAAAACCAAAAAGTTAATAATTAAGGAATCCATGAACAAAATTAATAGGTAGGTGACAGAATAGGAGTAGATATTTGAAAAATTTTAAATCAACAAGGAATTTATATCTAGAATATGTAAATAATCAAGAAAAAGGCAGCAACTACCATTAAGAAATGGACAGAAGCTAGGAACAGGAATTTACAGTAGATAAAACCTAAAAGGCTAACAATCACATGGCGAGAGTCTCAAACTTATTAACTGCAAAATGCAAATTAAACAAAAGATTTATTTGTTTATACCTATTAGACTGGCGAAAATTAGAAACACAGATAATGTCAAGTTTGGTGGGCACGTGGGGACATAGGCACTGCTGATGGAACTATAGATAAGTGCAGGCATTTCTCAGAGCAATCTGGCAATACTTGGCAAATTAAGCTCAGAATATTTTATGACCTAGCAATCCTGTTGCAGGGTCTATTTTACAAGGAAATTCTCAGTTCTATGGTGACATATATGAGTGTTACCGCAGTGGTGGTTGTGGTGACAATGAATTGGAGGCAACGGGAGTAGGTAGATAAAATGTGATAGATTAATGCCATGGAGTACAAAGAACTAGGTATACACATAACAGGGATGCATCTTGAAAACAAGAGTGCTAACATCACAAAATGAGAGCTAATACGATTCCTGATTAAAGAAGGGAGCATCACCTATGAAGTAGTCTTGTACAACAAAGACAAAAGCAAAAATAAAATCTGAATCAGAACAAAGCTCTGGTCAACAATTTACAGGAAACACAAAGGCCAGAGGAATATGTCAACTACACAACGAGCC
The DNA here is from genome assembly GCF_000696425.1 of Galeopterus variegatus. Lineage (NCBI taxonomy): Eukaryota > Metazoa > Chordata > Mammalia > Dermoptera > Cynocephalidae > Galeopterus > Galeopterus variegatus. Next base: position 177,792 of record NW_007729584.1, read on the forward strand.
AATCAACAAAATTCAGACATTCGGGATAAAAGAGCTAGCTCCTCGACAAACAAATCACAGAGAAAAAAGAGAGAGAGATGGAAATAAAGCCTACAGACTATAAGGCATTTGAGCCAATTGCAATGTGTGGACTAATTTGGATCCTGACTCAAAAAACTGTTAAGAGGGCCAGCCCGTGGCTCACTTGGGAGAGCTGACAACACCAAGTCAAGAGTTAAGATCCCCTTACTGGTCATCTTTTTAAAAAACAAACAAACAAAAAACTGTTAAGAAAACAGGAGACAATACACAGAAATTTAAACACTGATTTGATATTAGCAAATCACTGTTAAAAAATTTTTAGGTAAAATAGTGGTACTATATTTATGTTAAAAAGAGTCCCTATTCTTTAAACATATATTGCACATATTGAAATATTTCTAGTGAAACGACTTGTCATCTGGGATTTGCTTCATGGTACAGGAAAGGGGGAAGCAGAGATGAAGCAAGATTAGTTGTAAATTGATAACTCTTGATGTTAGGTTATGGGGATATGGGGGTTATACTATTCTATTTTTGTCTATTATTGTAATGTCTCAAAATGAAAATCTTTAAAAAACCACATAGTACTTATTGAAAAAAAAGTCAAACAGGGGCCGGCCCGGTGGCGCACTCGGTAGAGTGCAGCGCTTGGGAGTGTGGCGGCGCTCCTGCTGAGGGTTCGGATCCCATGTAGAGACCGGTCCGCTCACTGGTTAGGCGTGGTGCAGGTGCGACACCGAGGGTTGCGATCCCGTTACCGGTCACGAAAAAAGACAAAAAAGGAAAAA
>NW_007729584.1:178666-198068 GCF_000696425.1 Galeopterus variegatus
AAAAAAAAAAAAAAAAAGTCAAACAGAATGAGATACATAATATGCCATAATTTAGATAAATTAAACATAGATTGCATCTAAAACAATAACACATATTATAAAAGCACAGAGATACACATGAAAGGCATCTGAGCCTGGGTAGAGGAAGGGAAACGGGAATAGGAAATATAAACGAAAGAATTAATGAAAAATAAATAAACGTGTTCATGTGCCTTGAATTAAGGAACATGTTTAATTCAACTCTCTAGTCTTGAAGTCTAAAAGGCAAAAACAACAACCATCATCAAACATTAAACTAATATATAAGGGCCGGCCCGTGGCTCACTCGGTAGAGTGTGGTGCTGATAACACCAAGGCCATGGGTTCGGATCCCTATATAGGGATGGCCGGTTCGCTCACTGGCTGAGCATGGTGCTGACAACACCAAGCCAAGGGTTGAGATCCCCTTACCGGTCATCTTTAAAAAAAAAAAAACAAAAAAAACTAATATATAAAAGAAGAGAAATGTATATATTAGGTTATATATGTTAAAAGCATATTAAGAGAAGGGAGTCATGACGGTAAATAAATAATTGCAACCTGGGAACATAATCACTGACGGGTATTTTTGTCCAGGCAGTGGAATTAGGATCTAGAGAGGCAGTTATTCTGATTAACCCAAGAGATTGTGATTTCAGGAGTTCTTTGAAAGACCAGAAAAAATTACATTGGTAGGCTAGAAGGATGGGGCATGGCGGGCCCATAGAACTGCCATGGAGAGCCCACAGGCAGAGAAGCAGGCAATTGTGCAGAGTGAACAGACAGATATAGGAAGAGACACAGGAATGTTAGGCATTGGTAAAAAGGGATTTTGATAGAGAGGAAAGATATTATACTTCACAGTTTAAATAAGAATGAAGGTCTTGACTCTAGAGGTAATTAGAAGTAAACAGACGTATATTGTGGTCAGAGTGATAATTTTAAGTTATTGTTTTTCCTTGTCAGAACAATCTTATATGTAATTCATTAGCTTAAATGCCTTCAATTTCCCACAGAATAGTCCAAAATTATTAGTATGGCATTATATGGCCTCAACCTTCCTCTCTAGCTTTATCTATTGTTACCTAACCTCTGCAGCTGGCTTTGCATAAAGAAAAATATAGTGAAATAGCATTTTTTAAATTATCATTTTAAACTGTCATCTTACAAATGTGTGCCACTGATCACAATTCAATTTAACTAATATTTTTTCTTTACCTACCATGTGAAAGGCAATGTATTAGGTGCTGCAGAGAAGTGGTTTTCAAAAAATTTTACTGTACCCCAGAGTAAGAAATTTATTTTTATTTTGTGACCTACCCATATATACATACATATACTGAAATAAAAGTCTCACAAAAAATATGTATCCTTACTACATGTGATGCAATAATACAATAATATTTTCTATTCTATTTTACTCTACTTTGTTTTAAAAAAATGGTGATCAATCCACTAAACTAGTTGGCTGTGAACCAACATTTGAAAAATAATGTTATACAGCATTTGAAATGTGGTTAGTGCAACTGAGAAACTGAGTTTTTAATTTTATTTATTTTAACTAATTTAAGTCTAAATTTAAAAACAGAAGCAGTGAAAAGTACTTTTCCATTAAACACAATATTATTTTTTTGGTAGGACTACATTTCACTGTAACAGCTGCAATGCGTAAGATATTATCACAGTGTGCACACCTATGCGTGTATTGTTTCAAGTATCATGTCACTGATCTTCTTGGTGTCAATGAATTGATTCAGTTTTAATTACTTTTTCTACACACTGATGTGACATTGTAATTTGCTTATTTGAATATTTCATGTAGAAAGAAAATAAGAGACTGAAATGGAAGATGGCATGTTGCAAATTTCATAATGAATGGCAATTGTGATTTGCTGCAGCAGAGTAAAATGAAATGTCTGCTGTGGAAAAAAATTTTTAAGACAATTAAGTGGGAAGCATTAAGAGACATTTTCAGCAAATTTATAGTGAATTTTATATGAAGTTTCTTTTCACTGGTCAAAAAAGATTCAAGAAAATTAGTTACCTGAAATCAGAATTAAATGCACAGCAAACATTTAAATGATTTTTAACAGATCTGAATTTATAACTTATGGCTAGCTATAAAATGGTTTGGATTCTTGCACAAAAAGAAAAACATTTTGGGTGGAGAGATGGAAAAATAGATTATTATTTTAGCTATGGAAATTCTGTTAAAAATTAAGAGAAAAGACTAAAAAATATATTCTATGCAAGTGACATATCTTTAATTAAGACCCAAATAATGGCCTGTAGAATATAAGACTTTTCTAATAATATAAAAGATCTGTTGATTCGAAATTAGAAAAAATTGCAATTACTTATTTTTAACTTTAGATAAACAGTGCAATATGAGAGAGACTAAGTGAATACTTTTTCAACTGTAAATGTTGTGAAATCAAAATATAGATCAAGTATTATCAGTGAAAATTTAGTGTCTGAATTCAGATGTGCTATAAGTGGAAAATACATATTAGATATCAAAGATTTTATATGAATAAGAAAATGTAAAATATCTCATTAATAATTTTTAACATTGATGACATGTTAAAAATTATAATATTTTAGATATATTGGGTTAAATAAAATATGCTACTAAAATTAGTTTTACTTGTTTCTTTTTACCTTTTTTCAAAAATGTGGCCAATAGAAAATTTAAGATTACATATGTGGCTATTCCTACTGGACAATAGTACCATAGAGGATAGAAAGACACAGTTTTCTACCACAAGGAACTTACCATCTGATGGGAGAAGAACAATAAGAAAAGAAAGAACCAACTAGAGAGAGTTGCTGATGAATTACTAAAACTTATCACAACTAAATGAGAAAAAATTCAGAAGATAAGTTCTAGTGGACCAATTGCAAATCATAATCAATAGTAGTGATGTTCTATACACCCAAAGAAGCAAACTCAGTACTGGGGCATTTGAGACGTCAGGAGTAGAATTTAATCTAACTACATTTAAGTTATACCAATAAAATAAAATAATATATTAAGTTTTTCAACGTATGATCTCATGTACTGGTGGTACATGAGATGATTTTAGGTGACATGTGAACATTATTTATTTTATTTACTTTGTATTGACTTGCACCTGTTTATTTTAATGTGCCTTAACAAATACAGAATGAATAAAAATAACTTTCATATTAGGAATAATATAATAAACACATAAAACCAGTGATTTCACAGACACTTGTGTGATATGAGTTTCTTTATCCAAGAAAATTATCTAATGGGGCTGGCCCGGTGGCGCACTGCTACAGTGCGCCGCTTGGGAGCACGGTGGCGCTCCCGCGAGGGTTTGGATCCCACATACAGACCGGTTCCCGCTCACTGGCTGAGCGAGGTGTGGGAGCAACACCGAGGGTTGCGATCCCATTGCCGGTCCCGGTCCGGTACGGGCGCAACACTGAGGGTTGCGATCCGTTGCCGGACACGAAAAAAGACAAAAAGGGAAAAAAAAAAAAAAGAAAAAAGAAAATTATCTAAGGAAAAAAAATTGATTTTAAAAATATTAATAATAAATATAGGTGGTATATAAAGGCAAAAATTATGGAGGTTTTTGTTTTTGGTGATTTTTCAAGATAGATTTCTAATAGGAAGTCTAAAATATCTAATCAGTAATTTATCAATTATTTACAACCTAATTAATAAGTTGCTGAGAAACTACTATCTTAAATTATCATTAAAAATGTGAAATTGTCTTGAAGGTGCTAGTTAAAACCAACCAACCGTTGTTAAGTATATTTACCTTAATAATCTACAAATGCTCCGCCGATAACTCAGTCGCTGGCTAGCTGCAGCAACACTGGGGGGAAGAGGAGGCCGGGGTGGGAAATAAGCCAGTGTTGCAGAAAATATTAAGCAGACAACTCCAAATTCTGAAAGAAAAAAAAGTAAAAGGTTAACCAAGCAACACAAAAAGCTGAATACTTCGGGCCGGCCCGGTGGCGCACTGCTGTAGTGCGCCACTTGGGAAGTGCGGTGGCGCTCCCACCGAGGGTTCGGATCCCACATACAGACCGGCCGCTCACTGGCTGAGCGAGGGGTGGGAGCAACACTGAGGGTTGCGATCCCGTGGCCGGTCCCGGTCCGGTACGGGCGCGACACTGAGGGTTGCGATCCGTTGCCGGTCACGAAAAAAAGACAAAAAGGAAAAAAAAAAAAAAGCTGAATACGTCAAGTATTTATTTATCCAACAAATATTTATTGAGCATCAACCAAGCCCTAGGCATATAAAGCTGAATACTTCAAGTATTTATTTATCCAACAAATATTTATTGAGCATCAACCAAGCCCTAGGCATATAAATAATGCAGAACTGAGGATACAGCAGTGAAGAAAACATGAGCCTTAGATAACCAAAATATAGTACCTACCCAAGATAGCTAAGTCTAGCGAGAAAGATAGATATGTAAAGATGTAAATTTCAGCAGCTCATAGGTAAGAAATCATACTATAAACAAAGAAGTATGGTGGTACTATGGTAAATTACAGAGACAAAAAGACTGAGGGGTAAACAAATGGTACTCTACAGAGAAAACACATTAAAAAGCAACAGCATCTTACTATAAAAGAGATTTTGAAACAGGTCTAGGATGATTGTCTAATAAGTGTGATAGGAAGAAAGAATATGATAGAGAAAATAGGTAAGAGCAGGATAGGAGGTTTGTTTGATCAACAATAGCATATTTTGATGCATAGTGTAGGAGAAACCCAATTTACAGGCTGCATGGGAAATTTGAATGACACTAGAAAGCATCCAAAAATAAGAAACCAAGCCATTGAGAGCAAAACTTAAACACAAGACTAGCTAATGTAGAGTATTAAACAATCAAAAGTAAAACGAACATCCAAGCTATCTTAGTTTGGCCCCATTACAGAAGGGAAGGTTCCTAGGCATCCAGATCCTTCTCTCCAGTTTTTGCACTTGGGAGTTCAGGCTTTTGTTAACTGTGCCCAATTTAGTAGAAAAGAAAAATTGGAAACTTAGAGTATAGACCTGCCTATGCCATTAACTAACTTGTAATTTGGGCAGATCCCTTACTCTTTCTGGGCTACTAAAGGGACTGGATTTAGTGATTTCTAGAGGGCCTTTCAGCAGGATAATTCTAATTCTGGGGGTTATATTCTAGCAAAAATGACAACGTTCCTATAAGACATTTAGCCACAGATAATTTTAATTCAATTAGAAATTAATGGATTCCTAATTCTTAAAGAAATGTGTTTAAAGATTCTGTTTTTTGTTTGTTTGTTGTTTTTGGTATCTCAATCTCTTTATTCTTTGTCAATCTGAGGAGCAACAAGTAGTTAATGAATTTTTTTCATTTATAATTCTTTTAATTATTAGTTAACACTGAATGAGCATCTTCCATATACTTATTGGCCATTTGTATTTCTTCTTTTGTGATTGCCGTGTTCATATTCTTTGGCAATCTTTCTATCAGCATTTTTGTAAACAGCTTCACTGCCATATAATTCACACAACATACAACTCACACATTTAAAGAGCACAATCCAATGGTTTTTAGTATATTCCTAGAATTGTGCAACCATCACCACAATCAAGTTTAGAATTATTTATCATTCACAAAAGAAGCCCTGTAACCATTACTTCCAAATCTCCCAGCCCTAGGCAACCACTCATCTGCTTTCAATCGTCATGAATTTCAGTATTATTGAATTTCTGAAACCAAACAATATGTGGTCTTTTGTGACTGGTTTCTTTCACTTACCATAATAATCTCAAGGGTCATCCATGCTGGAGCATGTAACAGTATTTTGTTCTTTTTTATTGTCAAATAATATTCCATTGTTATGAAGATACATTTTATTTATCCAATTATCAGTTGATTAACATTTGGGTTGTTTCCACTTTTTGGCTATTATAAATAATCCTGTTATGAACATTCATGTACAAATTCTTACATGGATGTATGTTTTCATTTCACTTGGGTATATACCTAGAAATGGGATTGCTCTTACATTTAGGTTTACAATCTCACATTTAGGTTTGAGCTAATTTTTGTTTATGGTGTAAGGAAGGGGTTCAAATTCATTCTTTTGCATGTGGATATCCAGTTGTTCCAGTATTGTTTATTGAAAAGAACTATTTTTTCCCCAACTGAATTATCTTGGTACTTTTATCTATCCTTATGCCAGCACCATCCTGTCTTGATTAGTGTAGCTTTGTAAAATAAGTTTTGAAATTGAGAAGTATGAGTTCTTCAGTTTTGTTCTTTTTCAAGATTGTTTTGGCTATTTTTTGGTCCCTTGCATTTCCATATGAATCTTAGAATCAGCTTGTCAATTTCTGCAACAAAGGCAGCTGGAATTTTAGTAAGGATTGTGCTGAATTTGTAAGTAACTTTGGGATACCCTCACAATATTAAACTTTCCAACCCATGAACATTGCATGTCTTTCCATTTTTTTAGGTCTTCTTTAATTTCTTTCAACAGCGTTTTGTAATCTTCAGAGTAGAAGTTTTGCACTTCATTTGTTACATGCATTCCTAAATATTTTATTCTTTTTGATGTTATTGTAAATTAAATTGCTTTTCTAATTTCATGTTTGGATTGCTTATCGCTAATGTATAGAAATACAATTTATTTTTATTTATTCATCTTGTATCATAAAACCTTGCTGAGCTCGTTTTTTAGATCTAATAGTTTTTTAGCAGATTGCAGAAAATTTTCTATATTTGACATCACATCATTTTCAATAGAGATTTTTTTTTACTTCTTTTTTTCCAATCAGGATACCTTTTATTTCTTTTTCTTGCTCAGTGATGCTGGCTAGAACTTCCAGCACAATGTTAAATAGGTATGGTAAGAGTGGACATCCTTCTCTTGTTCATGATCTCAGGGGGAATGTATTTACTCTTTGACCATTAAGTATGATGTTACCTGTGAGTTTTTCACAGATGCTTTTTATTAGGTTGAGGGAGCTCCTGTCTAATTCCTACTTTGTTGACTGTTTTTATCTTGAAAGGGAGTAGGATTTGTCAAATGCTTTTTCTTCATCTATTAAGTTGGTCACATGGTTTTCCCTCTTTATTCTTTTATTAGGTTGAGGGAGCTCCTGTCTAATTCCTACTTTGTTGACTGTTTTTATCTTGAAAGGGAGTTGGATTTGTCAAATGCTTTTTCTTCATCTATTAAGTTGGTCACATGGTTTTCCCTCTTTATTCTACTGATATGTTATATTACATTAATGGGTTTTGAATGTTAAACCAAACTTACATTCCTGGAATAAATCCCACTTGATCATGGTATATCATCCTTTTTATATATTGCTAGATGTGGTTCACTTGTATTTCATTCAGTAATTTTGCTTCAATATTCATAAGAGCCATTGGTCCGTAGTTTACTTTTCTTAGGGTGCCTTTATCTAGAATACTTTAAGAGTCTTTAACCTTTTAAGGAAGTGATTCTAGTGAAGTGTTTTTAATGAAGTGGAGAGTCATGGGACAGTACTTCTGAAATGCAGACTGGCAAATATGATAGCACTGAAGAAGTAACTGGGAAGCTTTGAATAAGGGGCTTCTGCTTGAGTGCATGGGAACCATAAGCCAGAAAGATGTAGAGCATGAATACATGCTTAATAGTGCCTAAACCCCAGTCATTTAAAAGACAATCATTGCCGAGGTTTTCAATAAAAAGAATGATATGACCAAAATAGAGTTCAAAAATTAGTTTTGCCTTCTTTCAGTTTTACTTATTTTTAATTTCAATTTTTTCCTTAAATGAATGAGTCATCTACAGGGGGGTTAAATGCTTTATATACTACTGCTGCCGCCCCTGCTTTCAGCTTTATTCCCTCTTAACCATATTTTGAAATGTAAACCTCATCATGTAACTCTCTGACATACAGCTCCTCAGAGTGTGGTCTTTGTGAACTTCAAACTCTTTAGCTGCTTAGAAGGCCTGCACAGCCTGGCTTCCCTCTCTAGCTTCACCTGGCACTTCTCTCACCAGATCTAAGCCACTCTGAGCTTTCAGTTGCTTTAATGTACCTGGTATCTCCCTTTACTGGTCTTCTCCTCCATGGTTTTCTCTCTCTAGTACATTCTTCCTGCCGACTATATTTGGCTAACTCTCTCTCATCCCTCAGGTTCTAACACAGATGCTGCATCTCCAGGAAGTTCTACTTCACCTCAAAATCTGAGTTAGGTGCCATTCTGAGCTCTCAGAGCAATTGTGGGCCTTTGGTTATAGCATCCACCACTCTGTCTTACAACTGCTTGTTTACCTGTCTGTATCCTTCAGAACACTATAAGTTCTGTTAGAGCAGGAACCACGTCTACCTCAGTGACAGATACACAAGAGCTCAAAATACATTAAATAAGTGAATAAATACAAAGTTCATCATAATCTGGTCCCTTATCTTTCCAGCCTCATCTCCTGCTACTTGCTACCTACACCCAAATGTACACATTTACACCACTCCAGCCATACCAAAATTATGGGCAGTTCCCTGGATATACTGAGCTCTCTCATACCTTCCCCACCTTTGCAGTTGCTGTCCCCTCTGTATGGAATACCCTAATCCACTCAAACACTCAGTGAACTCCTATGAAATTCTTAATTTTGTTTAATTATTACATTCTTGGGGAAGCCTTCCCTGACCCTTCAACTTCTCTCGAAACCCAGGCAAGTTAGGTCTCCCAACCTCTGTATTTCTCTATTGGTATTATAATAGCTTCATCATTGATCTTACCAATTCCCAGTGCTTAGCACAGTAAACACAAATAGTAAATGCTCATAAAAAGTTTTCTGAATGGAGAAGGAAATAATAAGTATGAAGAGAAATATATTTAAGGAGATCTGTAGGAGGCTTTAATGTAAGAATGGACTAGGACCTGACTCTAGAAATAAAAAGAGAAAGGATCCAAGAGAATGTTTTGGAAAGATCAACGTCCCTGATTAATAAACTAAACATAGAGAGTAGAAAATGTAAAGAAGAATAACTGTAGGTGTTCGACGTTAACAAGGTTAGAGAACATGGCCAATAATGGGGAAACTGCAAGGGAGAAAATGGGCTCAACGCCTTCCAATAGATACTTAACAAACGTTTATTGTCAATAATGACATTTAGTTTTACATACTGATATCTAAAGAAGATACTAGGAAATGTTATACAGTGCTTAATTGTAAATGGATGAGAAGAGTAAAATTAAGAAATAACCTTCCATGTAGCAATAATACACTGTAAATTTAATAACTTCCTAAAAAGGGCATAAGTTTTAAACAGGCATCTCCACATTCTACAACCAGGAAAGGACATTATGTGCACACGTCATATGTTTATACTGGTCCTCTTAAGCATTTCACGTGAAGTGATCTGGTATACGAAAAGAGGGGAGGATAATTGGATAAAAGACAAAGTATAACAAGAAGAAAATAAACTTCAAATTACCTGCATATAATACAGTCTCTATGCGATCTTTAATATGAATCCTGCTACTCTCTGAAGCCAGAAAAGGTGATGTCCCATTGGGAGCTGGAACAAGAAGGGGTCCAACTAAAAATGCACACGCCCCACCCAGATAACTGAGCATCGAGGCAATAGCTGTGGCAGTGGCCCGTTCGTCTGCAGAAAACCAGGTTGTGGACAGAAACGGCGCTGCATTCATTACAGTTGGACCTGCCAGTCCATTTAACATCTGTCCTCCATGGATTAATCTGGAATTAAAAAGTTAAAAGCCTGTAAGGAATGTGAAACAGACATTTTCTAAGACAAAAAGAAATCAGCCAAACAGCAGTTTAACTACGGCAAATAAGTATACATATCTGTAGAGAATATGACACACCTAAAAGGTAAATTGGCTTACCTTCTAAAAGATATGCTGACTCTCTATGAGGGAGATCAAATATAGTAATAGTAAACATTTACTCATTTTACAAATATTTACTGAAGCCTCTGATTTGTGCCACATACTGTACTAAGTAAGCTTTTTTCATTTAATTGCTGTAACAACATTATATGGTAGCTATTATTGCCACATTTATTGAAATATGAAAGCCTCAGCTTAGAAATATTAAGAAAGTTGCCCAAGTGCAAACAGGCAAAGCTGAAATTTAGATCCAGGTCTGTCTCCAAAATCCATACTTTTTCCACTAGATTGCCACTCATTAACAGATGCAGTAAGTTGGGCTGGCCGGGTGGCGCACTGGATAAGTGCGCCGCTTGGGAAGCGTGGCGGCGCTCCCGCCCGAGGGTTCGGATCCCACATGCAGACCGGTTCCCGCTCACTGGCTGAGCGAGGCGCGGGAGCATCACCGAGGGTTGCAATCCCGTTGCTGGTCCCCGGTCCGGTACGGGGGCAACACTTAGGGTTGCGATCCGTTGCCGGACACGGAAAAAGACAAAAGACAAAAAAAAAAAAAAAACAGATGCAGTAAGTGTCATTCCTACTCTTTGCCAAGTGTTGGAAACACAAAAAGGAAAATAGCCATTATAGTATCTTTTAATAGAAAAGGAATTGGTTGAGGAATCAGAGGACATGGGTTCCGGCCAAGCTCTACAACTAGCTAGCTGAATGGCCCTGTGCAGTACCAAACTTTGTGGGATTCCATTTCCTCTTCTGTAAGATGAGTAGATTAGTTTTAGTTCATATGCATTTATTGAGCATCTGTTAGGTTAAGATAATGTAAAGATAGGATCACTTCCAGTTCTAATACTCTGATTCTGACTTTAATTGTAAGGATGACTGAAAAGTACTTTCTTGCTTCCATTCCATTTGTTGTCTCGCTCATCTCTGCTCAGTATTCTACTTAGCGCTTCTGTTCCTTGCTGACTGAACCCTTTCTCCCCATTGCTGCCCCCACCCCCAACATATACATTCACATTCAAGAGTGACCTTAGTGAAAAGAAGCCAGAGTCCAAAAAAGAACAGACAAGAAAGGAAGGTGAGTCAGCCCCTTTCCCCTGCCTTGGAGGTAGAGGAACAGTACATATGACATTTTCATGCTAACTACTTTTTTTTTCTGCTTGTTTTGCTTTTTAGGCACCGTGTGAATCTCAAACCCTCTTTTTTAACAATTCCACCTTAAGCCACTTAGAAAAAAGGTTTCCTGAATGCAGAAGGAAATAATAAACATGCATATGGGAAGAGGTGGGGCTGACGTAGCAGCAGGAGTGAGTGGGAAGTGACATTCGTGAACCAGGTCTGCCCGTATCTTCAGAAGTGCTGGGAAAATTACTTGAAGGCAAAATAGCTCCAAGTGTCATTACTACACTAAATTAAGAAAACTGAAGACATTTTTAAATCTCCTTGTGTAAGAGGAACTATTTTCTAGATGGCAGAAACAATTTAAACTGTTTATGAAACAAAATACTTCCTCCAAAAGCCAGAGGATCCCTACTGTCTGGCCTATGGCAATTTCATCATAGAAATATTATAACAATGTCATTAGATGGTTTTAATCATGCCTTGTGATGGCACAACAATCAGATAGTACACGATGGCTCATAAAGGTCACTGCTTTGATATTAATACCTTTAATGAGGTGTTCCTGAAAGACAAGTCCCACCTAGAAGAGGATTGGAATGAGTTCACTTTATTATGCCTAAAAATGTTAAGGATAGAAGGAGAACATGGAAAAAATAATCTCTCAAAAACAAACAAACAAAAAACTGATAAAACAGTATGAATCCTGACAGTTAAAGTATAAAACTCAAATTATCACCATGGCTTAACTCTTTGTTACCTCCCAGTGGAATCACAAATAGACTATTATTCAAGCAGCAAACTTAAGAGTCATAGAATGTGTGAGTTTGATGTAATTTAAGGGTCACCCAAGTCCAGTTTACTCAGTTCTCAGATCAGAATATTTCTCACTACAACATGGTAAATGTGCTAAAATAGCATCCAAAGAAGGTGTACTGGCAACATTTTAGATGGGTTCTCACTTTAAAAGTCACTGAACTTTGGAGAGGGAGGGGCAACATACAGCATATAAACTACTGTCATAAAGTTAAAACAAGCTACTGCGGTGTTTAAAAATTACTCTAACTTAAAATAATTATATGCTTTTTGTATCAACAGTCATCACTCACACACTCTTTACATCAAAAGTCATCACTCACACACTCTTTACAAACGATCTCAGTAGGAGATCTGGGGCCTACGGATCTTGGGGTTACCCTCAGAATTCATGAGAAACCTGGCAGATAAACTCAGTCCCACTCTTCCCAGCATCTTTTAGTTTTCCAGAACTTAGTTCGGCTCCTTCTCACACTTGTATCCAGAGTCCCTTAAGGCTTGGCAGTTACTAATATGTTATAACTGGTCATAAGCACTGTTGTCCTGGTGACTGTGATGCTACAATAATCTGTAATATCAATATTTTCTCCTTGTGAATCCTATGAAACAAAATAAAATTTTTTTAAATAAAAGATTTTCGGGCCGGCCCGTGGCTCACTCGGGAGAGTGCGGTGCTGATAACACCAAGGCCCCGGGTTCGGATCCCACATAGGGATGGCCGGTTCGCTCACTGGCTGAGCGTGGTGCTGACGACACCAAGTCAAGGGTAAAGATCCCCTTACCGGTCATCTTTTTAGAAAAAAAAGAAAAGAAAAGAAAAGAAAGAAGAGTGGGTTGGTGGCAAAGTGAGTGGGTTAAGGGGGGAATGGCTGCCAGAGCAAACGTGACCATAAAGTGAATGTGATTCAAGTCGACGAAGCGCATGGACAAAAATGCTTCCTGTGGCCAAATTGGGGCGATGTCTCTTTCCACTCCAGTGTAGAACAAACCTAAAAACCGTCCTTGGGACAGAAGTAAGGAAGTTCCCGGTGTTCAGCAAACCTCTTCCTCTCAAGAAATCCAAAGGGGAAGTCAACATAATTCATAAATGACCATAGGACCTGTCGTGACAAACGAAAGGCAGGGAGAATGTTAGCCTTTAAAATCATACCCTGCTGGGCCGGCCCGTGGCTCACTCGGGAGAGTGCGGTGCTGATAACACCAATCTGCCATTAACTTATCTCATTGCAGGAAATGAATTTGTAAAAATTCTGTTTTATATATGTCTAATTTTCGCATTTAATGGTAATACAAAATTAGAGATATGTTTTTATGTAAAAATGTTGGCCCTAACACATAAAATCATACAAACATTACCATAAACTCTTTAAAATGACAATAAAGGAGATGAGATAATTATAAAATGTTCAATATAAGTTGCATTCATTACTTAATTCAACAAATGTGTATTGCATATTCACTGTGTGTTGGATAGACACTGTGATAGGCACATGGGAATATAAAAATACAAAGCTAAAGCCCTTATCCTTAAGAATCCCTAAGAGTAGCTGAAGAGTCACCTACCAGCACTGTACCAGGAATATAAAGAAAAAAAAGACAATAATTAGGCTGCCCCTAATGCTTGTGTGGCCTGTGACAGGGGAGGTTCCTGCACGTATTAAGTCTTTTCTGACCTCTGGCTCAGTCTATACCATCAGGGGCTTCACGTGTATGCATGTGGAGCGAAAGGTCCAAACTCCATGTAAGCTCCATCTATCCCATTCCCAACAGCTGTCCCTTAGCTACTGCTTAGGAAGTACACACCAGGACTGCAGTCTACCCTAGGAAGAGCCAGCCTGGGAAAGAGGCCTGCTGCAAGGCCTGTGTCTGAGGTCTTATGCAGCATGTGCACAGACTAGTCATTCTAGGAATAAGAAACAGATACAAGAACAAAAATTAGGTATATAAACTTGGCAAAGTGAAAAGAAAAAAACACCAAGCTCAAGTCAACAGTCTGAACTGAAAAGTGTCTCTGCCTTCACACATTAAGATAAAATGTGACTTATGATTGTTCCAGTGCTTGCTAAGCACTTGGGAAAGAAGCTGGCTTTCAGGAAGTAATACCTATTGATCTGGGCTGATGGTTAAAAACAACACAGAAAAACAAGAGACGTGATTCACAATCTTCAGTAAAGTGAAGTCAATTGCATAATTTAATGTTAATTTTTGTGTCGTCATTGCATGCCTCAGCTTTGTGCTGCCAAGTAAAAGTTAAGTTCCTTGTGGGTCAGGACCATGGCTTCTAAATTCCCCAGAGTGCCTCACTCACAAAGTGCGAAGGCAGTGTGGATGCTCTTGAGAACGCAAGGTCTGAACCAAGTACAGGGACATGTAGTCATTGAAATATACAACTACACTGTGTTTAAACCTCACAAAGCTATCCGAATGCATGTACCAGATCAATTTCATTTATAAATTTTAAAAAGTTTAACTTCAGCAACAAAAAAACAATGTGATTCACAAATATTCTGGAAATTAGGCTTTTAGAAAAAGATGTTGAGGGTGGTGAAAGCCAGGCCGATGTGACATTACTGTCTCCAGCACAGTGGACCTTAGGGGGATGGCAGAAAGGGAGCTGTCCCCGCAGGTCACTCAGTTAATTCAAGGGGTCTGACTCTTGCTTCTTCACAGTCAGGGGACTGCATTTCTTCTGCAGCTCTGCAGGTCACGCCGTGAGAGATCTGCCCAGGGCTAGGTGTGCTGCCTCCCCTTCATCCCCGCACACTGACTCTAACTTCCTCTCCTGATTTGTCTCCTGCCCCCCAAACTCCCATTTCTTCCTTTCTCCCTCAAGTCTTTTTCATTTTCTCTTTTCCTTTTTTTAATCCTTACTCAATTCTGCCCACTTCTGGAGCCTGTTTCATCTCATCCCCACAAGCCAGGTAGAAAAATGAGTGAGAGGGGAATGTTTCTAGCAGGCTGAGAGGATTAGATTAAACATCTGGAGTTTCCCCTGCATTGGCAGAGCCATGATGGTGGAGACTAGGGAGACTGGGTACTGCCCACTAGTGTCAGTACTGCTGAGGCTTGCTAGCCTGTGGGAGGCCTAGGAAAGGACCCAATGTGGCCTCCACCATGGGTCCTGCCAAGACCTGCGCTGCTCTAGGCACCTACAGCCCTCATCTAGTGCCCAAAGAGAGGACAAGGCCTGCAGTATCATGTGGGATGGCATTTGTACACAGCTGCACAAAGCTGTTTTCCTTTTCATATATCTCAATATACCATAGCTTCAAACAAATGCCAATGGCTGAAGTTCAAACTGAAGATCTAGGTAGTTCACATCTTCTGATGTACTTGACACTTCAGTTTGCATTTAATGAAATTCTGGTTTCTAACCTTTTGCTTTCTGACATCCTGGAACAAATATCTATGATTCCTAAATTATTTCTACTTAGGATATGATCTTTTAGAATTAAAATATTTTTTAAAAAATTTTTAGAGGTTTTGAGGAATAAAGATTTTTATAGCTGGAAGAGACTTCAGACCTCACCCAGATAACCCACCCCCTTCCAGAAAGATTAATAACACATTTAAAGTCACATTTATGATTTTATAACTTTCACTTCTCTAAAAATGAGGATGCTCCAGTCATCATATAACTAGCTAATGGCTAAGCGAGGACTAGAAATCAAAATCAGAACTGATTTCATCAGTTCACAAACCTCTCTACTCTCCCACATGATCTCATTCTGAAGGTTCTCTATTAGTAACAGTAATAATAAATATCATTGATTGTTAAGATAACCCAAGGTTCTTATGTCCAAAGGCATGCAGTACCTGGCATATTTTTCTGTGCACAGACCCACTTTATAAATTTCTAGTTTATTATGACTATCACTGATAACATTACAGAGTTGGCTTTTTAGAAACTTAGCAGATACTTACTCAGTGAAAGTCCAGTATTCTTAACTTAAATTTTATATGTCTTTAACATGAAACAATTTAGAATCCATAAAAATGCTTACCTCTAAGCCTCAATATGCCAACAGTTCAGAAACTTTCTCCCAATTCCTAATCACCTCACATTAAAATGAACTCGTATGTTATAGGATTTCTTGAAAATGGCAAAAGTGCTAGAAACAGTTTTACTTTATTTAGCCCAAGAAAAGACAGGGCAATTAAAAGGGCCAGAGATGTTATGAATCAACTACAAGAAAAAGGAAGTTATAAAAGGAGAAATAGAGATGATGACAGGAAAGTAACAAGCCTTCCAAAGACGTTGTTATCGTAGCCTCAAGTTTAGTTCTATGAAAATTTGTTTTACTTTTGTATCCTTAAGTGATTTTGGCCAATTATGTTTCAGGTAAAAATATCTGGTCAAGGCACCTGCAGCTAGACACTAAAGGGAATGTAAAGATGAGTTATTACAGTCTTGGCCCTTAAGAAGCTTATAATAATAACTTACCAGGTACTGGTTATAGAAAGTACATAAAAAAACACAGTAAAAAGAATATTGGATTTGATATCTCATTAGATATCTCATTAGAAGACTCATCTTCTAGACTCAGCTAAATTTATCGACTGTATAATCTTTGGTGAATCACTTATTTTCTTTCTGTTTCAGTTTCTTCAACTATACTTTATCTATATCACAGGATATTTATTTGGGACAAATTTGATAATCTCTCAGCAGGGAAAAATGGACTTTGTCCTGGTTTGAGAGATGTATACCTCCCCCCATTTTCTGTCATACATTTTTTCTTGTCTCATAACTTTTATTTTGCCCTTTTACTTTAAAAGTATGCATACTCACAGTAGAAAATTTTGAAAAGAAAAAAGAAGAAAAAAAATCACCTACAAATTCAATACCTCAATTAAGACAACCAGTACTAATATTTTGATTTTCCAGTCTTTTTTTTTTTTTTTCCAGTTTTTTTTCCCAACGCATCTCTCTCTCAATCAATACTTAGGCCAGGTAATCACAGATATCATATTGAATATACAGTTTTATGCACTGTATCATTTTAACTTAAAAGTCTATCACATGCATTTTTTCACTTCACTAAAGATTCTTTACAATCACAGTTGTTAAGAATTTTGTGATAGTCTATTAGACAGATGCATGTTGGGTAGTTAAGTTGTTTCCAATAACTTATTTGCTAATAATAATGCTTGTATAACAATCTTTGTATGCAAATATTAGCCACTTTCCAAATTACAGTTGACCCTTGAACACTGCGGAGGTTAGGGGTGTTGACCCCCCGTGCAGTTGAAAATCTGCATATAATTTTTGGCCCCACAAAAACGTTACTGTTGACCAGAAGCCCTACTGATAAAATAAATAGTTGGTTAACACATATTTTACATATAATATGTATTATATACTGTATTCTTACAATTCTTGCAATAAAATAAGCTAGAGAAAAGAAAATGTTAAGAAACTCATAAGAGAAATACATTAACAATACTGTAGTGTACATTCATTGAAAAAATCCACATATAAGTAGCCCTGCACAGTTCAAACCTGTGCTGCTCAAGAGCCAAATGTACTTCTTTAGGGTCGGTAAGTCAAAGTATGCGAACATTTTAGATTTTAGGCCTTATGAGACATACTCCCAAGTTGTTTTTCAGAAGAGTCTGTAGTAATTTACATTCCTGTCAGTAGTAATCAACAATGCCTGCTTCATAAGCATTGAGTATCCATTCAAGCAAGGAGCCACTCAAGGGCCGGTGAGTCATCGCAAGGGACTGGAGCACAGCCCGTCCCAAGGGAAGTGTTTGCAGCACGGGCGGTGGGGGAGATGGGTCCACTGGGAGAACAATGGGACAGCAAGGACAGCTGATCTGCACCCCAATCAGCATGGGACCACTTAGAGGAGACCGGTCAGGAATAGAGAATTGCATGGGGTGCAGTTTGATGAAAAGACTCAGGTTCAGACCAGAGTTTCTACACAACCCAGGTGCACCAGATTTCACTAGACCCAGAAGTATCTATAAAGTCAACCATTAAACCCTGAGCTGCACAAAAAGCCTTGCCCAGGGAATCAGCAGCAAAGCAGCAATTTAGCTCAACCACAGAGCTCAAGTGCTGGTCCCCACAGGTGGTTCCCCTCATTTTAGAAGTAGGCAAAGGACAACAAATTAGTTCCAGCACAGAGTTTAAGTGGTGGGAACAGCAACTAATCCAACGCAGAACTAAAAGAAAAAACAAAGTACCTGCAACCAGACACAAAGTTTGATATTAATTAGTAAAGGTCTCATTTCACTGAAGCACACCTATAACACCTAGAAGGACCAGAAGTCCCCTGGGCTACCAAGCCAGAAAGAGGGGAGGGCTGGGGGCCTCAGTAATGACCCCTGGCATCCACACCAGTCCCAAGGGGGGGATGAAGGCCTCAGCCATACACCCTCAACACACACAACCACCCCAGTGATGACCCCCAAGCTACTGCAGGAAGTGACCTGGGCTGTTCAGGGCAAAGGCAGTGGGGAGGTCTCGGACCTTGGCCATGCCCCCCTGACACCCACAGCCAGCCCAGTGACAACCACCAAGCCACAGCAAGAAGGGTCCTGGGTTCCCAAGCTGGGGTGGTGGGGGGACAAGGGCTTTTGCCACACCCCCTGACATCTGTACCCAGCCTGCCTTGCAATGACCAAGCTACCACTGGAAGCCCCCTGGTCTCCCCTGTGGGAATGAGGGGGGTGCCACAGGCCTCAGTCCCACCCCTCCTTCCTCCTTCTTCCATCTCATTTCCTTCCTCTTTCCCCTCTCCCCCTCCTTTCCAACTGCTCTGCAACAACATCCTAGAATGTAAAAAAAATTAATAAAATAAAAGAGCAATTAAAAAAATAAAATAAAAACAAAACAAACAAATAAACAAAAAGGTAGCATATGTGCATGGTAAAAATATTCCCAAGAGTAGAGAAGAGTATAAAATAAAAAGTAAATTTCCTCTCCATCCCAGACTTCTAGTTCTTTAGGCCTCCTCCCCAGAAACAACCAATGGTAATGCTTCTTCCAGAATTAGTCCTTGCCAAAAACTGGAATATATCCCTTCCATGTTTTTCTAAGTAGAATCATATTAAACATAATGTTCTAAACTTTGCCTTTTTACTAAACAATATATCTTGGAGATAGTTCCATACCAGCACTTATAGAACTTTTACATCCCTTTCACAGCTGCATAATGTTCCATTATAGACTGCACTATAACCAGTCCTCTGTTGAGGGCATCTGGGTTGCATCCAGCCTTCTGCTATTACAAGCAAAGCTGCGCAAACATGGTAATCCTTACAAACTAGTAGAGCTTTCTATGTTGGCTAATTTTCTGTAAGTGCAAATACTGGATTAAAGGAGACGTAGATTTTGAATCTGATATTGCCAAAATGCCCTCCAAATAGAATGCCCCAAACTGCTCACATATCAGCAATGTCTGTTTTTCCCCACACCTAAGGCAACAGAGCACATTATCATATTTTTTTACTTTTGCCAGTAAACAGACATCTGTTATTTTAATTTTCATTTCTTTAATTACAATGGCAAGTTGAATATCTTTTCTTTTTTTTTTTTTTTTTTTTTTTTTTTTTTTTTTTT
>NW_007729584.1:198156-202923 GCF_000696425.1 Galeopterus variegatus
CTTGCCCCCGCGCCTCGCTCAGCCAGTGAGCGGGAACCGGTCTGCATGTGGGATCCGAACCCTCGGCGGGAGCGCCGCCGCGCTTCCCAAGCGGCGCACTATCCAGTGCGCCACCAGGCCGGCCCTGAATATCTTTTCTTAAGTTCATGTCATTTGTACTTCGATTTCTGTAATTGCTTGCTCATATCCATTACCCATTTTCCTACTGAGTTGCTATTTTTCTTATTTATTTGAAAGAATTCTTATCAACTAAGGAAATTACCCCATTTGTCTTATTGTTGCAAATTTTTCCCAGTTTTTAACTTGTCTTTTGACTTTGTTTTATAGTATATTTAATCACGAACATATCCTAAATTTTTCTGTAGCCAAATGTATCAAGCCTTTCTTTTATGGCTTCTGGGATTTGTATCTTAATTGAAAGTCCTTCTCCACTGTCAGATTCTTTACAACAGTCATTTTCTAATACATGTATGGTTCATTTTTTACATTTAGCCTTTGATCCAACTGAAATTTACTTAAGTGATAAGGCAGGGATCTAGGTTTGTCTTCCTCATTTTTTTTCAGACATCTAAGCAGCTGTCACAAAACCACTTAGTATAACAATTCATCCTTTTTGTTATGATCGTTTTATATGTAACTTTGCCAGCTGCAAAGCATTTCACAATGGAATATATTTCTAGAAAGTCAATGTTTACTATACATGCTAGTTTACTATACGTGTTAGTAAATGTTATCTATTGTTAACATTAATGAAAATTACTCTGAATTAAAAGATAATATGGCATGTGTTATGAGAATAACTGGATACACCTATGATTAAGGGCAGGTATAAGTTCACCCTCTAGATTTTTTTTTTCTCAGTGGCTGGCTGGTACAAGGATTGAACCCTGGGCTTTGGTGTTATCAGCACCATGTTCTAACCAACTGAGCCAACTGGCCAGCCCAGAAATTTTTAAATTGTTTGCTGGGCATGCATTATAATATTTCACATTATAGAATAATGCCATTCATTGCTATAGAGTAATGCCATTTACAATTTTTTTATATGGTTTGCTTCCAGATCATAAAAGAAGAAATGACTTATAATTCATTATTCAAAGTTCCTTATTTATCTACAATGTTAATAAGAGAAAAGTGGCAAAATAATTTTTTCCTGAATTTTCATTTTATTTCACTACACAGAAATAAAACACCATTAGGAAGAGCTTGTCAGAAAGCTGCTACTTTCATATTTTGAGACTTATGAGAGCCAAGATACAGGAAGTCAAGTGTGCAGGGGTGCCATTCCAGAAGGCTAGGTCAGATGCTCCAAGTAAAACAGGGGTAGAAAAATATAGATTGCTAAATCTTTGTTTCAATGCTGGCCAAATGCATATTAAAGGTCTCTCTGTCAGATGGAGACTGAAGCTTAAAAGTGGTGCTGTATCAAACCTATTAATTGAAAATACATGTTCCAATTGTAGCATTTTCATTTCAAAAGCTGCACAGTGCACTGTTAATAATACTGCATGGACACAAATGAAGTCCTATTTCAAAGGATACTATTCCTATATTCATTACAGATGAATATATAAGGATTGAAAATTCAATTTATTCCCACTTTTTTTTTTTTTTTTTTTTAAAAGATGACCGGTAAGGGGATCTTAACCCTTGACTTGGTGTTGTCAGCACCACGCTCAGCCAGTGAGCGAACTGGCCATCCTATATGGGATCCGAACCCGGGGCCTTGGTGTTATCAGCACTGCACTCTCCCGAGTGAGCCACGGGCCGGCCCTATTCCCACTTTTTATGAAAGATTCAAACTCTCTGCTCTTTATTTCTCTTTATCTGTCCTGTCTTTGTTTACATGTCCTTATGAGTTCTATTTCTTTTTCATACCACCTTCTCTATCAAGATGGAGAGTCAACTCTTTATTATTCCTTCAATTTTATATCTAGAAAGAACATAAAGGGATATAAGACTGGAGAGAAGTAGTAGTATGGATGATCCACAACAGAAGAAAAGTTAACAAAAATATCAATAGGCTTTTTTAAAGACCGCATTGTTGAATTTAAGCTTATACTGAAATTTGTACTTAAAAAAACCTGTGGATGTTTGAAAACTTGAGAGCATCTCAAATACAATAATGAAACTCATATGTTAAAACCTAACTCAGAAGGATGGGAAATGATACCTAGCTTTCCACAGGAACCCAAATGATTTTTTCTATCTTCCTTTAAAAATATGAAGCACATGTACCCTAAATTTTCTAGAAAGAGAACATACTTTGAAAATTCAATAGTGAACATTTATCTTGAAACTGAAAAATTCTGTTCCAAACAAAAGTCCACATCTTGTCCTAAAACACAGTCCCCCCTCCGCTGGTACTCCCCATCTGTTAATGGAATCAATAAGTTCAGAGTCTCTCCAGTGCCACCTCAATCATATCACCTCCAATCTCTTTTCCTCATGTTCTCCCTCACATCTGTGCCATCCTTTCCATGCCCACAACTTCCCACAGCAACGAGTCATTCTGGACTCCTCTTGGTCTTACTCCCCACATCTGGTCCATCAGCAAATCCTTCAAAATGTAATCAGAATTTAACCATTTCTCATAACCACCACTGCCACCACTATGGCCCAAGCCACCACCATCTCTCACCTGGTCTACTCATTCATTCACGCCTGTGACCTCCAGCTTCAGTCTATTCTCAGTAGAGCAGCCTGTGGCCATGGCACCCCACAGCCCAAAACCTCCAGTGGTTTCTGAGCTCAGAAAAAGCTGAAGTCCTTACAGGAGTTGACCAGGTCTTAGAGGATCTGGTCGCACACCCCCGCCACCCCTAACTATTCTGATCTCATTTCTAACCAGTCTTCCCATGAAGTCACTCACTTGGCTCTAGCCCCACCCCTCCCCCCTTTTACACTTGAGCTTCTCTCTGCATGGAATGCTTTCTCCTAAACACTGTGTCGCCTGTTTACTTTCTTCAGGTTTTTATCCCAAAAGGTTATCTTCCCAGTAAGGTTTCTTCTTTCTGAAATCTCACCACCCTTCCCTTGACATCTCAAATTCTTTCCTATTTTATTTTTTTATTCCATAGCACATACTATATATTTTACTTATTTATCTAGTTTATTGCTGGCCTCCCCAACTGGAATGTGAACTCTACAAAGTAGGGATTTTTGTCTGTTTGTTCTCTGCTGTATTCCCAGTGCCCAGAAGAGAGCTTGGCACACAGTAGCAGCTCAGTGAATTTTGTTGAATGAATGAAATAATAAATGAATAAACAAACAGAAGAATGACTCCAGCTTGGGCACTCATTGCATCTTTCCTGGTCTCCCACCAGCAGTTTCTACCCCTATAATCAATCAATATAACTCAATCAGTAGTTTACCTAATATGGGTCTGATGCTATTGCTCCTCTGATTAAGAGCCTAAGTGGGTTGGAGTCCCAAGGGCAGTGCCCACCGCTTGGCCCCACCCTTCTGGGCCAAGGAAGCCACAGCCGTGGCTAAGATGGAGGAGCTGAGCCTGGAAAACTTCTTTGCCAGGAGGGACAGGAAGAAGAGGAAGGACTGGAGCAGCCAGGTGGTGGACCCCAGCATGAGCAGAGGGGCCCTGGGCACAGTGGCTGGCAGGGTGGGTACAGTGGCCTGGCTGGGTGCTGGAGAGACTGTGGGCACCATCAAGGCAGTGAAGAAGGATGAAGATGAGTGGAAAGAATCTGAACAAAAAGGTTGATTACAGCGGCCTCAGAGTCCAGGCAATGCGAATAAGTGAGAAGGAAGAAGATGATAATAAATGAGAGAAGATCCAAGTGATAACTGGGAAGAAGGTGGTGGTGGTGGTAAAGAAAAATCTTCAGGTCCCTGGAATACATCAGCTCCACTATAAACTCCTCTTGCTCCAGAAATTGTTACAGAAACCCCAGTGACTAGTGGTGTGGATAGGCCTCCTGGGGCCAAGTTCACCACAACAAGGAAAACAGCACAAGGACCACCAGAAATATACAGCGATACACAACTCCCACCTCTGCATGTAGAAAGCCAGAAGTACTGAGCCTTTCTAAGGCTTGACTACCTCACATTTGCTGCACTCATTGTGGACTTCATGTGGACTGCAACTTTTAGATAAGAAGGTTACAACTTTAAGAGTCAATGTGAACCTTGAAACCAGCGCTGCTGGATTCCTATCAGAAATCCTGCAGAAAGTCAGCCATCTGAGTTCTGATGTGCGGCAAAAGATGAAGATTTAAGCGACCTTAATTAACCTGTCCTGTGCTATTAACAGAGTTAAAAGACAACCAACAGAGTGGGAGAAAAATATGTCCAAAATATACATCTGACAAAGGATTAATATCCAGAATATATAAGGAACTCAAACAACTTTACAAGAAAAAAAACAAGCAACCCAATTAAAAAATGGGCAAAAGAGCTAAGTAGACATTTCTCTAAGGAAGATTTACAAATGGCCAACAGACATATGAAAAAATGCTCAACATCACTCAGCATCCGGGAAATGCAAATCAAAACCACACTGAGATACCATCTCACCCCAGTTAGGATGGCTAAAATCCAAAAGACGCTGAAAGACAAATGCTGGCGTGGTTGCGGAGAAAAAGGATCTCTCATACATTGTTGGTGGGAATGCAAAATGGTGCAACCCCTATGGAAAATGGTTTGGAGGTTCCTCAAACAGCTGAAGATAGATCTACCATATGACCCAGCTGTTCCACTGCTGGGAATATACCCAAGGGAATGGAAATCGTCAAGTCGAAGATATTGTTC
>NW_007729584.1:203854-217088 GCF_000696425.1 Galeopterus variegatus
GAGGGAGGTTTTGGTAAGGGGCAACAATAATCAACCACAATGTATATCGACAAAATAAAAAAATAAATAAATAAAAATAACCTGTCCTGTGCTCCATCCTTAAGGAATACTCTGTGGTAGGCTACAGCTATATTAGACTTGCTGGAACATGACACTCTCAAAAGAACTGGTGTGTTCAGATCTTCTGTGTAGGGCTGTGATTTATAACTTAAACTCTCGCATTCTGAGGTACAAATTAAATTCAACCAAACTTGGGTCTATTGAATGAGAAACAGTGGGGGAGGGAATAATCTTGTTTCCTTTAGTAGTTTCTTTATTTGGATAGTGCTTTCTCTGTGTTCCACATTAAGGGCTTTTTTGCTTTGAGGTGGAATAAGTTCTTTGACAGAGCACATACCTGAAATATGCATTAGAATTGTGAAATGTGTTGTGAATTTGTCAATCCCTACAGTGGAACCAAATAGCCTTTTTTTGTTTTGGCTGGCCAGTATAGGACTCAAACCCTGGGCCTTGGTGTTATCAGCACCATGCTCTAACTAAACGTGCTAACCGGCCAGCTCCCAAATAGCCTTTGATGTAAAGGGCAGTGGACATGCCGGAGACTACATCAGGAGCTGCTAAAGCCTCCTCTAATCAGGTCTAAAATGTACAGTAAACTGCATTGGAAAGAGTATGGTTTCTGCTCAGGCAAAGGGATTCTCTGACCTGTCCTTATAAATTTAAAAGCAATGTAAGCAAAACCTCATCTAAAACCCACTTAAGTTTATGGCTCTTGCATGATCTCTGATAAAAATTCATTACAAACTTGTGCCCTAAATTTTAAGGTATTGGGTGTTCTATAGATGCAGTGGTTGTCCCAGCTAGCTCTATTATCAACCTTTTGGTATGTCTTTATGTTGTTCTTTTGCAGAGTCAGGGCGAAAGACAGGTGATATAGCACTTCTGTTTTTAATAATTACAGCTTAAGCTATCCAGTAGTTTTTAGTCTTTAAAAGGGACATGAAGAAGTTACCCAAGAATACTGAAAAGTATCTTTTCACCAAATGAGATGGTCTGGCAATTTCCTAGTTTTGTGTCTGTGGTTCAGTAGAAATATTTCAAGGTGGTATGTGATCACTTGGGGCAGAGTCTGGGTTTCTCTGTAATGAATAATGAGATGGTCTGGCAATTTCCTAGTTTTGTGTCTGTGGTTCAATAGAAATATTTCAAGGTGGTATGTGATCACTTGGGGCAGAGTCTGGGTTTCTCTGTAATGAATCCCTTTGCCAAATGCAGGAGGTTCAGACTTGCTACTGGCTAAATTGAAGCAGATGGGTGAGTAAAGCTATCCTGATGTGGGAGCACTTTCCTGTAGGAATTCAGTCTTGATGGAAGTGTCAGTGCAGGAATTAGACTCCTAAGAGGGTTACAGTATTCTCCTGACAGGACCTGCCAACCACTTCTGGGCAATAACGTTGGCATTATTTGAGATGGCAGGCAGTTGGCCTTCCTTCTGATACATTTGGGTGAGTAACTGAGCCAGCCATGGGGAAGTGGGATGATTAAATGAGAAACAAATGGATTCTTGGTTAAACAGAAGACTTCATTTGGGAACCAAAAATCTTAACAAATCATCTCTTGGACTTTGAACTACATATATTCCCTGAAAAGTATGCATTTTTTTTCCAGCAAGATTTTATTGGGTGTTACATTATTGAGGAATGAACTAAGATGCATACGTGGAGGTGTTATTTAATGGCATACTGTACTAGAAATCTGAAGACCTGCAGCAGATTTAAATTCTAGCACTTGTTATGACTTTTTAAAAGACTGTGAAATTGTCAAAATGCACATGAATCAAGTTTTAATATACAATATGGGTGAATAAGACTGTCCATTGTACCATTTCTTTGAATTCTCAAGCATGTTTTGGCAGTGCAAGAACTCTAACATTAACAAATTCAATAAAAAGTAAATATATGGGGGAAAAAGAAGAGCCTACATGGCTCGCAACTGCCTCGTGAGTAAAGTAGAATTCTATAGGATGGCATCAAGATCCTTCATAATCAATTACCCTTTTCTAACCTCATCTCATTATATCTCATTCTTACACCTTAATCTGTGTACCAGTGTCTTCAAAACTTGAGTAATTTATGGGTCCTTTTGAAAGAGAAAAAAATTTCTCAATGGCTCTCAAGTTGACATTCAAGGACTCCAGTTTGAAAAACTCTAATTTAAGAAATTGACATCCTGGTCAATGAAAACATCTTTTATTGTATTTTACTGGTAAAATAATTTTTAATATTATAACCAAAATGAAAATAAAATTTTTAAATCTTCATATACCTTGTACCCCCTGAAAATGAATCCATGGACCTCAGTTACAGAAATACTGCTGTACACAAGTGAAACTACCTACTCACCCCAGAAGTGGTCTATGCTTACTTGCCTCCGTGCCTTCACTTCTGTGGTCTGCTCACCCTGGAATACCCTTCCCCTGACTACAGCTACCAAAATTCTACTCATCACTCAATGCCTACTGTAATTACCCTCTCCTCTGTGAACTCTTCTTTTTGATAAACCCTCAGACAAAACTTCTCTCAGTCTCCTGGGGCAATTTTATATCTATTCTATGGCATTAACTACACTATTATATATGTAGCATGTTATACTATTATTTTCTCATGGTTATTATAGCTCCTAGACAGCATGAAGATTAACTTGTTTTTTATTTCCGTAACAATTAGTATAGTGTCTTCCATATGACAATGAATAAATGTCCATTGAGTTAATCATCATGTAGGTTAAAAAAAATAAATGCTTCTATAAATATGATCATCTACTGATCTTCTTAAAAATGAAACTGTTTACTAAAAGCCTTATAAGCAAACATATAATATACTCAAAAGAGAAAAATGTGGGGAAAATTTTAAAGTTATTTATAGGATTTACCTTCTTTTAAGTATTAAGTCTGATATAGGTACACATCTTAGACCAGTTCCCAACACCATAAGGAAGGATGTCAGAAGCACAGTTACCCGAAGACCTAAAAAGAAACAAAAACATTTATCTTATTTTCTACTTTCTCTTAAGTAAGTCCAATGTTAAGAATAATTTTTTTTAACTAAATCATACTATTATATTCTAATATTATGGCTTTTCTCTATAACTCCCAACATAAAAAAAAACCCCAAAAAACCAACCAAACCTACATGCTGAAAATGAAATTATTCTAACTTTAATAGAAAACTGGAATGATCGTATCAAGGATGAGGAAGAAGTTCTGTTAGCTCTAATTTTTCACAATGGACATCTAGACTGTTTTTTGTTCAGATATAATACTAAAAAATATAGAAAATGATTTTAAAAGACTAGGTATTTTAGTTTTATATCTCTAACATAAAAATTCTAATTTTCAAATGCAAGCTGCTAATTAAAAAACTCTAAACTGTCCCTAAAAAGTATAGTAAGGTGACAGATTATTGCTTTAAGTTTTCTCAAAAATGACAACTGGCCAACTACACATTTTATCTTGAAATCAGGACAAGATAATACTTGTTACAGGCTCATGGGAAATGGCCCTTTAGGACTCTCTGAATATTAATACAATAATGGTCCTTTTTTTTTTTTTTTTGTCTTTTTCATGACCGGTAAGGGGATCGCAACCCTTGGCTTGGTGTCACCCACACTGCGCTCAGCCAGTGAGCGCACTGGCCATTCCTATATAGGATCCGAACCCGCGGCGGGAGTGGGTTCTCCCGAGTGCGCCACGGGCTCGGCCCACAATAATGGTCTTTTAATTTTCCTTGATTTATCCAATGGTTTTCACAACTTATAGAATGATGCTGTTTAAAAAAAAAGAAAGAAAGAAAAAGCATTGCTCAGAACTTTAGAAGATAATGTGGATCAGACAGCTTTTTATTTTGTATTCCAAATATGATCAATTATTTTGAAAATGTGTGCCAGTGGTCAGTCACATGGATAAAAGGGCAAAAGAAAGTATAAGAGTACGAAAATAAAAATATACAAACAAGGTAAACAGAAATGGACACAATATTCTAGCTATGGCAGAAAAATATAGTGGAACTATATCTTCCTATTGCTGGAATGCTACACTTCTGTTAATACTAAACTAATATTATCTTACTGTTTGTGAGATCCCACACGTGGCTTATATTGTCTATGGCAAAGGTGGCCACATTCCTTCAAATTTCTCCCAAATCCAACATTACCTTGAAACCATTTCACACAGAGAATAGACTTACACTGATTAACACAATTTTTCCTTTTTTCTAGGGTTTTCTTTCTTTTTGCAGAGGGTAGATGGTTAAATGTTTGGATTTCTTTTTTTGTTTTTTTTTTGTTTTTAATTTTACTTTATCAGTATACAGTAAGTTGATTTTTGTGTCCCTTTAGCAATGTCTCCTTTCACCCCTCCCTCTTCCCCCCTCCCCCCATCAACATCATATAATGTTCGGATTTCAAAGGGCTTCTCTGCTTGAAAGAAACTGAAAGTCAACAAAACTATAATTATGCAGATCAGACACAGCAAGGAAATAAACGAGATCCAGATCAGGCATGCACATGCTACACTGAGGATAACTTGTGATATGAACTGAGTTAACTTTATAATATTCTTATATAATCTGAGTATGATTAATACAATTTGGCAGAAGAAATACCATAGAGAATTGTGCTTCTAACAAGTAATGTGTACATATTGTTCATATACAGCTTCTACTAACAGAACAGATTTTAAAACTACATTATAGCCACAGGAAATAGAGTGCCATTAATGAAAAGTACATACACAGTCATACATATCCTAAAATTGATAAAACATTGTTCTTATAAGGTTATACTGGGTACCCTATGAGATATTGAATAGAATTTTATAGATGTGGGACTATAAGGCTTACGCTCTACATGACGTTTATTTTTTTCTAAAGATTTTGTTTGTAATTAAGGTAAGCAGCCACAAAGCGAGCATTAGGGCATTCGTATGGCCCATATGGTCCCACTAACCAGGCTTCCTATTGTAACTGCTGAAAGCTAGCACACTTTTCTAGTCAATTATGCTTTTTATCAAATATATGACAATATAACAGCTAATATAAACTTCTAAGAATGAAGAAGTTGTAAAAAGCTGCATTAAAGCAACCTCACAGTTACAACTGTTGGCTTTCCTGCACATTTTTAATAGTTTCCAAGTACTGCTTAATCCATTCCAGTTGACAATCAATCTTGAAGAGAATGCTTTCATCATGTCACTCATATTTGACAAGGCATGACTCTATAACTCCATGTAATCAAAAAGCTATCAACTCACCCAGGGAGGAGAGGTATAAGGACCCCAGAAAAATAGGCTTATGACACATGTAGGACATTTATAGAAATAGACCCCAAGGCATTACAGTACTAGGATATGAATGCAAAAACCATCTCCGTCAGAAAAACAAATAAAATTAATTTCTGTTCAAACATGGCATCCAGACACTGCAGGAAGCTTCCTTTCAATGGATGAGATAACTCCTTTGCCAGGTACCCATTGGGTACAGGAATGGAAGTCTCCACAACAGGCGCCTAAAGAATCAGGATGTGTGTGTGTCATACACACCCACCCACAACAGAAGAGTGGAAAATAAGCTACAGGCATACAGTTCATCTGGTAAGACCATTCTTCCCCAGGCTCCACACTTCTATCAGTCAGAGTGAAGACAAGCTCTGTTTACTCCTGGAAAGACCTCCTTCTCCCTACGCACTATAGCTTTGACACCCCAATCCACCTTGGAGACTATCAGGACTAAACCCATCATGCCTGCTTTTCCTGTTTACATCAGACACGAGAGATTCGAGATTCACAGTTTATCTTTATCCCAGTATTGCTTCATTGCATCCCCCAATCTAACTTCATCTCTGCCACCACCCCAACTTCTGAAACCTTCCCACTATGCCTCCTGGAGCATTCAGTTCCAATCAGTGGAATCCCTACATTCTCAAGCTCTTCCAACCAACTCTCCACTTTCTTACTGTCACTGAAACCTCTCACCTGAGTGGCACTGCTCCCCTGCCACTTCCAGATCATTGTTATTCTCTTTGCCCTGAGCTCCTCAGTCTTTTTCTGTCTATACTTTTAAGATTTTCTCTTTACCACTGGTTTTAAGCAATACTATTGTGGTATCCTTTGGTGTCATTTTCATCATGTTTCTTCTGCTGAGAGTCTTGAATTTCTTATATTTGTTGGTTTATAGATATCAAATTTGGAAATTTTTCTGTTATCACATATCCTTTGGTGTCATTTTCATCATGTTTCTTCTGCTGAGATTCTTGAATTTCTTATATTTGTTGGTTTATAGATATCAAATTTGGAAATTTTTCTGTTATCACTTCTTTGATATATATATATATTTTTTTGCACTACCCCATCTCACTCCATGCCCTCCCCCCTTACCTTACTCTTCTCCTTCTGAGACTCCAATTACATGTATATTATGCCACTTAAAATTGTCCCACAGCTCACTGATATTCATGGTTTTTTTGTTTGTTTGTTTTTACTCTTTATTTCTGTGTTCCATTAGGGATATTTTCTATTGCTCACTCTTCTCCTTCTGAGACTCCAATTACATGTATATTATGCCACTTAAAATTGTCCCACAGCTCACTGATATTCATGGTTTTTTGTTTGTTTGTTTTTACTCTTTATTTCTGTGTTCCATTAGGGATATTTTCTATTGCTATGTCTTCCAGTTCACATTGATCTTTTCTTCTGTAATGTCTAATGGCTATGAAATCATGTCCATATATTTTTTTCATCTCAGACACTAATTACATTTTTCATCTCTACAAGTTCAATGTTGGTTCATGTTTTCTTTGTCTCTCCTTAACATGCTCATGCTTTCTTCTATCTTTTTCAACATATGTAGTATGTTTGCAGAGGTTTTTCCATTCAAGCTGTTGGGAATGTGAACTATTCCCAGCCTTGTGTGAACTTTGAGAATTATTCTTACTGCTCCTTTTTGGTGGTCCTTTTTCCAGTCCTGGGTAATTTCCTAACATGTATCTGCTGATCAATGCTCAGCTGAAAACTGAAAAGGAACTCTCTCTGTGAAGCTTGCTCCTCTCTGGTACTCTGCCCTAAGCATTCTAGCTAGCTATGTTGGCCTCTCTGAATTCTCACCTCTGTCTCCTCAACTCAGGAAAACTGCTGGGCTCTGTTTGGGCTCACATATCTGTGCTGCTGCCTAGAATATTCTCTCCAGGCAGTAAACTGAAGCAATCACTGTCTTGCCCTGCCTGTTGTCTAATGTCTGAAAACCATTGTTTCATATATTTTGTTTTGTTTTTCAAATTTATTTAGTTTCATATATTTTGATTTTCTGTTTTTTGTTTTTAGTTGTGTAAGATGGAAGGATAAATCCAGTTCATGTTACTCCATCATGGCCAGTCTGGTATAATTTTCTCTGACTGTAATACCTACCTCTCTTTGCTGCAGCTGTCTGCAAACCACCATATGCCTGCCTCCAGGTCTTTCACCCTCACTGATTAAAGATGTCTTGGCTCATTATTACTCCTTTGGACATTACTCCTTTTATAAACCTGGTGATTTCAATATCCATATGATGACCTTTTCGATATCCTGGCCTTTCAGTTCCCTGACCTCTTATTCCATGGTGTCCTTTACCTTACTTCAGCCATCCACTTTCTTGGTTATACTGTAACCTTATCTTTACCATAATTGCATCTATGTCATAATTTCAATTTCCAGCATCCTCCATTCCCCAACTATGACCTCCTCTCTTTCCCACTCACTCCCTATAGTACTCTAACAACAACAAATTCTTGATCCAATAAAGAATGACAGTTTTGGAGCCTACTACTTCTTCTCATCCACCCCATGTGTTTCCTTTTCTCCTTTACTCAGCTTAGAGTCCATGTCCAATGTTTTATTGTTCTCTACATAACTTTCCACTCTTGGCCTGCCCTTTGTCAGTCCTATTCACCTAGCAAAACTGCAATTCTGGTTAAATCTCTCTCTCTGCCAACTCTGTCCATACCTGCACTTGCCCAGCAGAACAGGCTGGAGGAAAACACACAACCATGCTGACTGGTGTCACTTCAGATTAATGATCAATCATTTAAAGTAGGCCCTTGGTGCTGCCCAACAATCCTACTACAATTTTCTAGTCCACATGTTCTCTGCATTTCTAGAAATAGCTTCATAACTTATCCTCTCTTCAGTAGCTGTTCCTCTCTTCAATAACATGTCAGGTGACAATTTTGCTTCCTATTTTCTAAGAAACATAAGCAAAGATAACTTCCACAAGACCCTACCACCCCCCATCTGCATCTGTATTTGTATACTCTATCTTCTCTTCTGTTACTACTGAAGAATAAGCTGTCAACACTTCTATCTAAGACCATCTTTACTCAAGAACATGACTACAGCAGTTCCTCCCTCTGCTTCCAGCATTATCAATTTTGCCCTTTGTACTGGATCCATTAGGATACTGCGTTACAGAGATAGGATTCAACATCTCTAACCTTAATAAAAAAAAAAACCTCAGTAGCCACATTCCCTCTGGCTACGTCCCCACTTCTCTGCTGCCTTTTATGGCATAACTTCGTGAAAGAAATGTTTACACTCACTATCTCCAATTCCTCCCCTTGCATTTTATTTTGAACTCACCCTACCACTCTAGTGAGACTATTCTTTTAAATAACACCAAAGATCTCCATGTTGCTAAATCCAAGACTCTATTCTCAGTCCTCACTACTGGTTCTTTCTTAACTCCCCAACCTCTAATTGTTGTAATGTCCCCGGGCTCAGTCCTCTTCAGAAGTTACACCCCCACCCGTCACAGGTGATCTCATCTATTCCCAAGACTTTAAGTAGCATTATAGGCTGACAACTCACAAATTTATTGTGCAGGCCTCTTCCCTGAATTCCATATTTGTATATCCACTGACAGTTTAACTTGTCCACCAGGATGTCTAATAGTCATTTCAAATCCCTAACCTTCATGCCATCTGCCCCCAAATTGCTCCTTCCACAATCTATATCTCAGTAAATCGAAGCACTATTCTATAAAAGTTGTGAAACATAGACTGCTCTCCTTCCTTCACACCCCACATCCGATCCATCAACAAATACTGACAAGTCTACTTTCAACATATATCAGCAATCTAACCACTTCTCAAATCCTCCACTGCCATCACCATTAGCTCCCATCTGGGTTATTCCACTATCCTAACTGGTCTCCCTGCTCTGGCTCTTGTTCTGAAGACAATAGCAGAGTCATTATTTTACCCTTCAGCTCTAAGCTTTTCAATGGAGTGAACACTCGTCACTCTTAATGGCCAATGTCCTTACAATGGCTTACAAGGCCCCACAGGCCATGATCCGGCCTCTCACTACCTCTCTGACCTCATTTCCACCGTTTCCCTCGCTGGATTTACTCCAGCCACGCAGGTCTCATTGCTCTTTTCTGGATATGCCTAAGTTTAGGACCCCCTTTACCTAAGACAGTCTTGTCCAGAATTGATATGTCAGCCTTCCTTTTTCCTTCAGGTATCTGCTCAAACAGATCTTATAAGTGAGGCCTTCCCTGACACTGTATGTAAAGTATAATACAACCCTATCACGTTCCTTGCCTTCTTCACCCTGCTCATTTTTCTCCAAAGCATTTATCACCATCTGACATACTAAATATTTAATTTTTTTGTTTGCTGCCTGAATCTCCTCACTAGAAGTAGGCTTTATGAGGGCTATATCCCAAGCAAACAGCACACATTTGGTTGCCATCTCCTTGAAACTTCTTTACTTGGCTTCTAGGGCACACTTGCTCTTGGCTTTCCTATTATTTCACTAGCTAGTCCTTTTCTGTCTCCTTCCTGGTGAATAAAAAGGGGTGGGAGGGTACAAAATCCATCTTAGTAAGATAACTGTGAAGACGAGCCCCCATAGGGATTTCTCTGAAATGTTTTCTCTTTCTTCCCTGTGCCTGTTTACATAGCTTCTACATGCTTAAGGGTTATAATCGGAGCTAAGTCTCCCTCCTGTTCTCCCACTTGAACAAAGGCATTCCAAACAAAGGCCACGCTGATTATCAACCTATACCCTTGCTTACAGAAGACTGTATTAGGCAAGCACATTAGTCAAGGGTTTGAGTCAGGTACTTTAAAGTTCCAGTGATGCTTGGCTAAGGTCACTGTCTTTGAGTTTTTTCTCCCAAGATATAATGACTCCAGCTTTGAGATAACATCAGGGACTTTAGATTCACCAGACCACCAACCACAGACTCCGTGATGCCAAGAACCCTGTTTCATCATGGAATCCTGACCTCTGACTCAAGCCCCCTGCAAATCCCATCATCTCCACCTTCACTACCTCCCTGCATGTACTTGCCTTCTTTTTTTCCCTTTAAAAACTCTAAACTTTAGTCAGTTGGGGAGGCGGGCTGATATTATTACTCTGCTCATCTGTTCTCCCAGCCATAAATAAAATCCTTCTTCCTGGCACTATTTTTTGTCTCTGTGATTGGCTCTTGGTGCAATGAGCAACCAAACTCAATCAGATCTTTTTGGCTTGATTATAACAGGTCTACTATGCTAAGCTGGGTGAGACCCGTGGCCAAAGGCCAGACAACTACCTACTCTGTTGAGAGCAAGATATTTTAGTACCCAAGGATGCGAGAACTTGCTTTCTATGTGTTCAGTTAAGAGACCTGTAGCAGGACAACCAACCTATGAAAGTGTATTAGCTTTCTCCTTCTGAAAAGAAACACTGCTTCCTAAAAGAGACAATTTTTAAACTTAGTTTTTATTGCTTCAACCAATGGGAAATGGAAAACTGAACTCACCATATAGTCACATGAACTAAGAAAAGTTACTCCTGAAGTAACTTATTTTATAAAAGTGAATAGGTAGTTTCTAATTTATATAGGCATGGATAATAGATACAATTTTAATAAGAAAGGTGAAAATGAACATTTCCCTTCCATAAAAACAAGTTCGGCTAAATTTAGAAAATAATATTGAAAAATGCTCCTGATAAACAGAAAAATAAACAGAAAATGCTACAGAAATAGCATTTCCCTCTAAATTTAGCCAATCCTGTTAAGGAATGACCAAAGAATTGTCACAGATTGGAGAAGACTAAGAAAAAATAACAACTAAATGCAACATGGGACCCTAGACTGAATCCTAGTACAGGAAAACAAGACATTAGTGGAATAACTGGTGAAATCCAAATAAAGTCTACAATTTAGTTTGAAAGCAAACCAAAAAACACCAAAGAAAATCTCCAGTCAGTACAAGAAGCCCTCCCTCAGCCTCTAGCACACATCCTCTGCATAAGTATTTGTTCTGTCTGGAAGTTCTACACCAGTCAAGACACACACTTCTAGGGATGGATAACTTTAATTGTTAGAAGGTTCTTCCTTGTACTGCTTTGTAACTTTACTCAGTTTAGTTCTTCCTTCTAGAACCGTACATATTAAGTCTAATTCCTCTTTTGCTTGTTCTGCCTCAAGTTTCTTTTTGAAGCTTGACACACCCAGTTCCCTTCATCTTACACATCCTGATTCTTACACCCTCTACCTTCGGCAATTCCTTAGTCTTGTTCACAAGGATTCCTACTAAGGAACTGTCAGGAGGGGAGAAGGGAAAATAACTGCTAACATCCTGCTATTCGACTGAATAACAGATCATTTTAGTGCTAACTACTACCAGACAACTGCAATTCTTTACCTATCTATACCTGACTTTTGCTATGATCTGAATGTTTGTATTTTAAAATTCAAATTTTAAAATCCCAATCCCCGAGGTGATGGAATTAGGAGTGGAGGCCTTTGAGAAATAATTAGATATGAGTATTAGTGCCATGAATACTCATGAATGGTATTAGTGCTCTCACAAAAGATACCCCAAAGATCCCTCTACCCCTTCCCCCATGTGAAGTTACAATAAAAAGTACACTGTGTAGGAAGTGTGCCCTCACCAGACATGATTCTGATGACACCTTGCTCTTGGACTTCCCAGCCTCCAGAACTGTGAGAAATAAATTTCTGTTCTTTATTAGCTACCTAGTTCACGGTATTTTGTTATAGCAGCTCCAGCAGACTAAGACAACTTTCCAAATCGGAGTAAAAATCTTTATTTCAACAAAATTTATAAAAGGCTGAACGAACAGAAGCTATACAAAGTAGTTCCCAATCACTATCCAAGAAATAAATCTAAAATCTTGCAATACAGCCTCTTGAAGGTAGATCATCACTACCAACCATTTATCCATACTTAAGTGGTATAATTCAATGCCTTGACACTTTTTTTTTCTCCTCACAGTCACATACAGCCTCTTGAAGGTAGATCATCACTACCAACCATTTATCCATACTTAAGTGGTATAATTCAATGCCTTGACACTTTTTTTTTCTCCTCACAGTCACACTGGCAAGTGGTAAAGTGAGATGTCTACAGCACTCCTTCTATGAAAGACAGTCTTCATTTACCTGCAAGCTCTATCTGGGAGTCATAAATCTCAACTGAGAAAGCCACCTAGTCACATACGCACATTTTAAAGCTGCCCTGCACCACCTTCCAGAAACCAAAGCGTCAGATCTGAGTTTCCCAATAGTTCTTCCTGCACTGGAGTCATCTATTATACACAACCAACTCACTACTTCCTTACATCTGGGCATCATCAGTCTATTTCTGACCTTTCACCCTCAACATCCCCAAATCCCTTCGAAGTCAAAGCGTTAGTCATTTTTGTCAGGTGTAAAAAACACACACAGCACGTGCACGGGGATGATCTGAAACCCCTGGTGTTGCATAAAAGGCCTTGATAAAAACATAAATTTTGCAAAACATCCTTCTCATATTTGTCGCTTTGGGAACAGAAGGTTCCTAAGGCAGGTATGGGATGCCAGCAACACTCCGTCACCTCACACAACCCCGAAGACGAAGCCGAGAGAGGCTCAGGCAGTCCCGGAGCGCGGGCAGGCACCGGCTCCCCAGGAGTGACAGCGCCGGCCGGCGCTCCCCGACCCCCTCACCTCTCTTGTCCAGGAGCCACATGAACGCGAAGCAGGGAAGGAAACCGATGGGCCCCCACAGCACGAGCAGCGCGATGTCCCAGCTGGAGAAGCCGTAGGCCTGGCACGCCGAGTTCTGGATGGGGCCCCAGGTGTTCCAGACCAGGCCCTGCGCGAACGCGAGCAGCGAGAAGAGCAGCAGCACCAGCCAGCGGCGCCCG